>NW_026728292.1:5000-12500 GCF_030684315.1 Stegostoma tigrinum
TGGGCCCCCCCTCTCTGCACACACCGGCCGACTGTTCCGGGCTAGCACAGGCGAAGGGACAGCCCGCTACCTTCCGTGCTACTCCCGGGGGAACCGGGCTCTCGAGCCTGCCTGGCCTGCCAGGACGAGGTTACCCGCGGAGGGGGGGACGGCGAGGGGCCTCCCGCGTCGGACGTGTGCCGCCGCATCGATCGAGGGAGCTCGCCGGTCCCGGCGCGTCGCTGCCCCGCGCCGGGCGTGCGGGGGGGCGCACGCCTGGGCCCCCCCTCTCTGCACACACCGGCCGACTGTTCCGGGCTAGCACAGGCGAAGGGACAGCCCGCTACCTTCCGTGCTACTCCCGGGGGAACCGGGCTCTCGAGCCTGCCTGGCCTGCCAGGACGAGGTTACCCGCGGAGGGGGGACGGCCGTTTCCGGGTCGACGGCCCCGGGCTGCGCCGCCTTTGCCCGCCCTCCGACGTTTCGGGCCCGGAGGCCTTGGACAGTTAGAACTGGCGCGAAGAGATCGGAAGGTCTGGTAGGAAGTCGCCAAGACTATGTCGAACACAACCGCCAAAGTGTCGAGGAACACAAATCGCCACCAGAGTGTCGAAGTTAAAAGCAGCACTGAGTATCGAACACAAAAATCGCCAGACTGTCGAACTTAATTCAGCTCAGAGTATCGAACACAAAAATCGCCAGACTGTCGAACTTAATTCAGCTCAGAGTATCGAACACAAAAATCGCCAGACTGTCGAACTTACCATGGGCTCAGAGTATCGAGTGTTAATCGCCCAGGTGTGTCGAACTTAAAATGGGCGGATTATCGAGTGTTTAATCGCCCGAGTGTCGAACTTAAAATGGGCGGATTATCGAGTGTTTAATCGCCCGAGTGTCGAACTTAAAATGGGCGGATTATCGAGTGTTTAATCGCCCGAGTGTCGAATGTCACGGCCAACATGTTCACAATTCGACAAAGCGTTCGAAAGTTCGACTATTAGCGTTCAAAAGTTCGACTGTTAGCGTTCAAAAGTTCGACAAAGTGTTCGCATGTTCGACAAAGTGTTCAAAATTCGACAAAGTGTTCGAAATTCGACAAAGTGTTCAAAATTCGACAAAGTGTTCAAAATTCGACAAAGTGTTCAAAATTCGACAAAGTGTTCAAAATCCGACCTCCGAGAGCTCTTTGGCATGCACACGAGTTCCAAATTGCCGCCCACCGTCTTTGGAACCGTTCCTCGGGCCCGTCTCAAAGTGGTCCCGAGCCGCCATTTTGTTCTAAAAAACGTGTTCCCGAAAATCTCCGGGTACCCCGCCAACCCCCCCGGCCGAAAATGACGAGTTGCACTTTGGGGGCGAATTTGAAATTTCAGTCCGACGATGAGGCACCGAAAGCCCGCAAACGGTACTCGGATCGTCCCCCTTGCCGACTTCCGTGATTTTTCAAAGTTAAAGTTTTCGGGCTGCGGACACTTTATTGCAACGGGGCAAGGCGCCGGGGCGAATTCCCACCCCTCCAGCGGGGCCCTGGAACTCCAACCCGGCGTGGATTTTCGGATTTTTCCCCTTCCCCACCGACTTTCCTCCGCTGACACTTAGAATTTTTTTTGACACTTAGAATTTTTTTTGACACTTAGAATTTTTTTGACACTTAGAATTTTTTTTGACACTTAGAATTTTTTTTGACACTTAGAATTTTTTTTGACACTTAGAATTTTTTTGACACTTAGAATTTTTTTGACACTTAGAATTTTTTTTGACACTTAGAATTTTTTTTGACACTTAGAATTTTTTTGACACTTAGAATTTTTTTGACACTTAGAATTTTTTTTGACACTTAGAATTTTTTTTGACACTTAGAATTTTTTTTGACACTTAGAATTTTTTTGACACTTAGAATTTTTTTTGACACTTAGAATTTTTTTCTAAGTTTTTCCTTCTGGTTACTGACTTCCCTCGTCGGGCACGGGGATTTTCGACTTCCTCCTCCCGACCGAGGGGCCTCATTTTCGGGCATTTTCCTCAGATTTCCAAGCATTTTTAGACACTTTTCCCGACTTTTCCTGCTTACTGATTTCACACTTTTGGCCATTTTTATGCATTTTCCCGACTTTTCCTGCTTACTGATTTCACACTTTTGGCCATTTTTATGCATTTTCCCGACTTTTCCTGCTTACTGATTTCACACTTTTGGCCATTTTTAAGCATTTTCCTGGTTACTGATTTCACGCTTTTGGACATTTTCGGAGGTTCTGACGGCTTTTTCGCCTTACTGCTTCGGACATTTCGGGCACTTGGCTGACTTTTCCCGCTTACTCCTTCCGGGCTTTTACTCATTTTCGGAGGTTCTGACGGCTTTTTCGCCTTACTGCTTCGGACATTTCGGGCACTTGGCTGACTTTTCCCGCTTACTCCTTCCGGGCTTTTACTCATTTTCGGAGGTTCTGACGGCTTTTTCGCCTTACTGCTTCGGACATTTCGGGCACTTGGCTGACTTTTCCCGCTTACTCCTTCCGGGCTTTTACTCATTTTCGGAGGTTCTGACGGCTTTTTCGCCTTACTGCTTCGGACATTTCGGGCACTTGGCTGACTTTTCCCGCTTACTCCTTCCGGGCTTTTACTCATTTTCGGAGGTTCTGACGGCTTTTTCGCCTTACTGCTTCGGACATTTCGGGCACTTGGCTGACTTTTCCCGCTTACTCCTTCCGGGCTTTTACTCATTTTCGGAGGTTCCGACGGCTTTTTCGCCTTACTGCTTCGGACATTTCGGGCACTTGGCTGACTTTTCCCGCTTACTCCTTCCGGGCTTTTACTCATTTTCGGAGGTTCCGACGGCTTTTTCGCCTTACTGCTTCGGACATTTCGGGCACTTTGCTGACTTCTCCACCTTACTCCTTCCGGGCTTTTACTCATTTTCGGAGGTTCCGACGGCTTTTTCGCCTTACTGCTTCGGGCACTTTGCTGACCTTTTCCCGCTTACCCCTTTCAAGGTTTTGGACGTCTCCGGTCGGGTCCGCGCCCCTCGCCCGGGCCGGAACGCCTCCCCGCCGGCCGAGTTCCTCGGGGTCGCCCCCTCGCCAGGGAAAACCCGCTCCCCGCCGTCCCACAGCACTCCGACTCGGCCAGGCAGCCTCACGGGCACAGCGACTCCTGCCCACCTCGGGAACCGACGCCCCGCTCGGGCTCAGGCTCCGAAAAACCACCACAGCGGGGCAGCTACCCTCAATGCAGCCGAAATTCAAACTCCTCCCCTCCGAAAGGCGCGCCTCACCCGGCCACGGCCTCGGAACTGCTCCCCTTCCTCGGGATCGGCCCCTCGCCCGGGAAAACCCGCTCCCCGCCGTCCCACAGCACTCCGACTCGGCCAGGCAGCCTCACGGGCACAGCGACTCCTGCCCACCTCGGGAACCGACGCCCCGCTCGGGCTCAGGCTCCAAAAACCCACAACAGCGGGCAGCTACCCTCAATGCAGCCGAAATTCAAATTCCTCCCCTCCGAAAGGCGCGCCTCACCCGGCCACGGCCTCCAAATCGCTCCCCTTCCTCGGGATCGCCCCCTCGCCCGGGAAAACCCGCTCCCCGCCGTCCCACAGCACTCCGACTCGGCCAGGCAGCCTCACGGGCACAGCGACTCCTGCCCACCTCGGGAACCGACGCCCCGCTCGGGCTCAGGCTCCGAAAAACCACCACAGCGGGGCAGCTACCCTCAATGCAGCCGAAATTCAAATCCCTCCCCTTCGAGAGGCGCGCCTCACCCGGCCACGGCCTCCAAATCGCTCCCCTTAGGCGAAAATTAAGCCCCCGTGGCCGATAATACCCCTCCTTGATCGTGCACAAGGGCAGCTCCAAGTTGAACGGGCTCAGGCTCCAAAAACCCACAACAGCGGGCAGCTACCCTCAATGCAGCCGAAATTCAAATCCCTCCCCTTCGAGAGGCGCGCCTCACCCGGCCACGGCCTCCAAATCGCTCCCCTTAGGCGAAAATTAAGCCCCCGTGGCCGATAATACCCCTCCTTGATCGTGCACAAGGGCAGCTCCAAGTTGAACGGGCTCAGGCTCCGAAAAACCACCACAGCGGGGCAGCTACCCTCAATGCAGCCGAAATTCAAATCCCTCCCCTTCGAGAGGCGCGCCTCACCCGGCCACGGCCTCCAAATCGCTCCCCTTAGGCGAAAATTAAGCCCCCGTGGCCGATAATACCCCTCCTTGATCGTGCACAAGGGCAGCTCCAAGTTGAACGGGCTCAGGCTCCGAAAAACCCACAACAGCGGGCAGCTACCCTCAATGCAGCCGAAATTCAAATCCCTCCCCTTCGAGAGGCGCGCCTCACCCGGCCACGGCCTCCAAATCGCTCCCCTTAGGCGAAAATTAAGCCCCCGTGGCCGATAATACCCCTCCTTGATCGTGCACAAGGGCAGCTCCAAGTTGAACGGGCTCAGGCTCCAAAAACCCACAACAGCGGGCAGCTACCCTCAATGCAGCCGAAATTCAAATCCCTCCCCTTCGAAAGGCGCGCCTCACCCGGCCACGGCCTCCAAATCGCTCCCCTTAGGCGAAAATTAAGCCCCCGTGGCCGATAATACCCCTCCTTGATCGTGCACAAGGGCAGCTCCAAGTTGAACGGAGAAGTCAGTAACCAACCAAAAATAAGCTTGGTTACTGATTTCTCCCGTTGGTTACTGACTTCTCCCTTTGGTTACTGATTTCTCCCGTTGGTTACTCATTTCTCTTGTTGGTTACTGATTTCTCCCGTTGGTTACTGACTTCTCCCTTTGGTTACTGATTTCTCCCGTTGGTTACTGACTTCTCCCGTTGGTTACTCATTTCTCCCGTTGGTTACTCATTTCTCCCGTTGGTTACTCATTTCTCCTGTTGGTTACTGATTTCTTGGTTACTCATTTCTCTTCTTGGTTACTCATTTCTCCTGTTGGTTACTGATTTCTTGGTTACTCATTTCTCTTCTTGGTTACTCATTTCCCTTTCTGACACTTAGAATTTTTTTTGACACTTAGAATTCTTTTTGACACTTAGAATTTTTTTTGACACTTAGAATTTTTTTTGACACTTAGAATTTTTTTTGACACTTAGAATTTTTTTTGACACTTAGAATTTTTTTGACACTTAGAATTTTTTTTGACACTTAGAATTTTTTTTGACACTTAGAATTTTTTTTGACACTTAGAATTTTTTTTGACACTTAGAATTTTTTTGACACTTAGAATTTTTTTTGACACTTAGAATTTTTTTTGACACTTAGAATTTTTTTTGACACTTAGAATTTTTTTTGACACTTAGAATTTTTTTGACACTTAGAATTCTTTTTGACACTTAGAATTTTTTTTGACACTTAGAATTTTTTTTGACACTTAGAATTTTTTTTGACACTTAGAATTTTTTTCTAAGTTTTTCCTTCTGGTTACTGACTTCCCTCGTCGGGCACGGGGATTTTCGACTTCCTCCTCCCGACCGAGGGGCCTCATTTTCGGGCATTTTCCTCAGATTTCCAAGCATTTTTAGACACTTTTCCCGACTTTTCCTGCTTACTGATTTCACACTTTTGGCCATTTTTATGCATTTTCCCGACTTTTCCTGCTTACTGATTTCACACTTTTGGCCATTTTTATGCATTTTCCCGACTTTTCCTGCTTACTGATTTCACACTTTTGGCCATTTTTAAGCATTTTCCTGGTTACTGATTTCACGCTTTTGGACATTTTCGGAGGTTCTGACGGCTTTTTCGCCTTACTGCTTCGGACATTTCGGGCACTTGGCTGACTTTTCCCGCTTACTCCTTCCGGGCTTTTACTCATTTTCGGAGGTTCTGACGGCTTTTTCGCCTTACTGCTTCGGACATTTCGGGCACTTGGCTGACTTTTCCCGCTTACTCCTTCCGGGCTTTTACTCATTTTCGGAGGTTCTGACGGCTTTTTCGCCTTACTGCTTCGGACATTTCGGGCACTTGGCTGACTTTTCCCGCTTACTCCTTCCGGGCTTTTACTCATTTTCGGAGGTTCCGACGGCTTTTTCGCCTTACTGCTTCGGACATTTCGGGCACTTGGCTGACTTTTCCCGCTTACTCCTTCCGGGCTTTTACTCATTTTCGGAGGTTCCGACGGCTTTTTCGCCTTACTGCTTCGGACATTTCGGGCACTTTGCTGACTTCTCCACCTTACTCCTTCCGGGCTTTTACTCATTTTCGGAGGTTCCGACGGCTTTTTCGCCTTACTGCTTCGGGCACTTTGCTGACCTTTTCCCGCTTACCCCTTTCAAGGTTTTGGACGTCTCCGGTCGGGTCCGCGCCCCTCGCCCGGGCCGGAACGCCTCCCCGCCGGCCGAGTTCCTCGGGGTCGCCCCCTCGCCCGGGAAAAACCGCTCCCCGCCGTCCCACAGCACTCCGACTCGGCCAGGCAGCCTCACGGGCACAGCGACTCCTGCCCACCTCGGGAACCGACGCCCCGCTCGGGCTCAGGCTCCGAAAAACCACCACAGCGGGGCAGCTACCCTCAATGCAGCCGAAATTCAAACTCCTCCCCTCCGAAAGGCGCGCCTCACCCGGCCACGGCCTCGGAACTGCTCCCCTTCCTCGGGATCGGCCCCTCGCCCGGGAAAACCCGCTCCCCGCCGTCCCACAGCACTCCGACTCGGCCAGGCAGCCTCACGGGCACAGCGACTCCTGCCCACCTCGGGAACCGACGCCCCGCTCGGGCTCAGGCTCCAAAAACCCACAACAGCGGGCAGCTACCCTCAATGCAGCCGAAATTCAAATTCCTCCCCTCCGAAAGGCGCGCCTCACCCGGCCACGGCCTCCAAATCGCTCCCCTTCCTCGGGATCGCCCCCTCGCCCGGGAAAACCCGCTCCCCGCCGTCCCACAGCACTCCGACTCGGCCAGGCAGCCTCACGGGCACAGCGACTCCTGCCCACCTCGGGAACCGACGCCCCGCTCGGGCTCAGGCTCCGAAAAACCACCACAGCGGGGCAGCTACCCTCAATGCAGCCGAAATTCAAATCCCTCCCCTTCGAGAGGCGCGCCTCACCCGGCCACGGCCTCCAAATCGCTCCCCTTAGGCGAAAATTAAGCCCCCGTGGCCGATAATACCCCTCCTTGATCGTGCACAAGGGCAGCTCCAAGTTGAACGGGCTCAGGCTCCAAAAACCCACAACAGCGGGCAGCTACCCTCAATGCAGCCGAAATTCAAATCCCTCCCCTTCGAGAGGCGCGCCTCACCCGGCCACGGCCTCCAAATCGCTCCCCTTAGGCGAAAATTAAGCCCCCGTGGCCGATAATACCCCTCCTTGATCGTGCACAAGGGCAGCTCCAAGTTGAACGGAGAAGTCAGTAACCAACCAAAAATAAGCTTGGTTACTGATTTCTCCCGTTGGTTACTGACTTCTCCCTTTGGTTACTGATTTCTCCCGTTGGTTACTCATTTCTCTTGTTGGTTACTGATTTCTCCCGTTGGTTACTGACTTCTCCCTTTGGTTACTGATTTCTCCCGTTGGTTACTGACTTCTCCCGTTGGT
>NW_026728292.1:25000-35000 GCF_030684315.1 Stegostoma tigrinum
CCCCCCCTCTCTGCACACACCGGCCGACTGTTCCGGGCTAGCACAGGCGAAGGGACAGCCCGCTACCTTCCGTGCTACTCCCGGGGGAACCGGGCTCTCGAGCCTGCCTGGCCTGCCAGGACGAGGTTACCCGCGGAGGGGGGACGGCCGTTTCCGGGTCGACGGCCCCGGGCTGCGCCGCCTTTGCCCGCCCTCCGACGTTTCGGGCCCGGAGGCCTTGGACAGTTAGAACTGGCGCGAAGAGATCGGAAGGTCTGGTAGGAAGTCGCCAAGACTATGTCGAACACAACCGCCAAAGTGTCGAGGAACACAAATCGCCACCAGAGTGTCGAAGTTAAAAGCAGCACTGAGTATCGAACACAAAAATCGCCAGACTGTCGAACTTAATTCAGCTCAGAGTATCGAACACAAAAATCGCCAGACTGTCGAACTTAATTCAGCTCAGAGTATCGAACACAAAAATCGCCAGACTGTCGAACTTACCATGGGCTCAGAGTATCGAGTGTTAATCGCCCAGGTGTGTCGAACTTAAAATGGGCGGATTATCGAGTGTTTAATCGCCCGAGTGTCGAACTTAAAATGGGCGGATTATCGAGTGTTTAATCGCCCGAGTGTCGAACTTAAAATGGGCGGATTATCGAGTGTTTAATCGCCCGAGTGTCGAATGTCACGGCCAACATGTTCACAATTCGACAAAGCGTTCGAAAGTTCGACTATTAGCGTTCAAAAGTTCGACTGTTAGCGTTCAAAAGTTCGACAAAGTGTTCGCATGTTCGACAAAGTGTTCAAAATTCGACAAAGTGTTCGAAATTCGACAAAGTGTTCAAAATTCGACAAAGTGTTCAAAATTCGACAAAGTGTTCAAAATTCGACAAAGTGTTCAAAATCCGACCTCCGAGAGCTCTTTGGCATGCACACGAGTTCCAAATTGCCGCCCACCGTCTTTGGAACCGTTCCTCGGGCCTGTCTCAAAGTGGTCCCGAGCCGCCATTTTGTTCTAAAAAACGTGTTCCCGAAAATCTCCGGGTACCCCGCCAACCCCCCCGGCCGAAAATGACGAGTTGCACTTTGGGGGCGAATTTGAAATTTCAGTCCGACGATGAGGCACCGAAAGCCCGCAAACGGTACTCGGATCGTCCCCCTTGCCGACTTCCGTGATTTTTCAAAGTTAAAGTTTTCGGGCTGCGGACACTTTATTGCAACGGGGCAAGGCGCCGGGGCGAATTCCCACCCCTCCAGCGGGGCCCTGGAACTCCAACCCGGCGTGGATTTTCGGATTTTTCCCCTTCCCCACCGACTTTCCTCCGCTGACACTTAGAATTTTTTTTGACACTTAGAATTTTTTTTGACACTTAGAATTTTTTTGACACTTAGAATTTTTTTTGACACTTAGAATTTTTTTTGACACTTAGAATTTTTTTTGACACTTAGAATTTTTTTGACACTTAGAATTTTTTTGACACTTAGAATTTTTTTGACACTTAGAATTTTTTTTGACACTTAGAATTTTTTTGACACTTAGAATTTTTTTTGACACTTAGAATTTTTTTGACACTTAGAATTTTTTTTGACACTTAGAATTTTTTTTGACACTTAGAATTTTTTTTGACACTTAGAATTTTTTTGACACTTAGAATTTTTTTTGACACTTAGAATTTTTTTCTAAGTTTTTCCTTCTGGTTACTGACTTCCCTCGTCGGGCACGGGGATTTTCGACTTCCTCCTCCCGACCGAGGGGCCTCATTTTCGGGCATTTTCCTCAGATTTCCAAGCATTTTTAGACACTTTTCCCGACTTTTCCTGCTTACTGATTTCACACTTTTGGCCATTTTTATGCATTTTCCCGACTTTTCCTGCTTACTGATTTCACACTTTTGGCCATTTTTATGCATTTTCCCGACTTTTCCTGCTTACTGATTTCACACTTTTGGCCATTTTTAAGCATTTTCCTGGTTACTGATTTCACGCTTTTGGACATTTTCGGAGGTTCTGACGGCTTTTTCGCCTTACTGCTTCGGACATTTCGGGCACTTGGCTGACTTTTCCCGCTTACTCCTTCCGGGCTTTTACTCATTTTCGGAGGTTCTGACGGCTTTTTCGCCTTACTGCTTCGGACATTTCGGGCACTTGGCTGACTTTTCCCGCTTACTCCTTCCGGGCTTTTACTCATTTTCGGAGGTTCTGACGGCTTTTTCGCCTTACTGCTTCGGACATTTCGGGCACTTGGCTGACTTTTCCCGCTTACTCCTTCCGGGCTTTTACTCATTTTCGGAGGTTCTGACGGCTTTTTCGCCTTACTGCTTCGGACATTTCGGGCACTTGGCTGACTTTTCCCGCTTACTCCTTCCGGGCTTTTACTCATTTTCGGAGGTTCTGACGGCTTTTTCGCCTTACTGCTTCGGACATTTCGGGCACTTGGCTGACTTTTCCCGCTTACTCCTTCCGGGCTTTTACTCATTTTCGGAGGTTCCGACGGCTTTTTCGCCTTACTGCTTCGGACATTTCGGGCACTTTGCTGACTTCTCCACCTTACTCCTTCCGGGCTTTTACTCATTTTCGGAGGTTCCGACGGCTTTTTCGCCTTACTGCTTCGGGCACTTTGCTGACCTTTTCCCGCTTACCCCTTTCAAGGTTTTGGACGTCTCCGGTCGGGTCCGCGCCCCTCGCCCGGGCCGGAACGCCTCCCCGCCGGCCGAGTTCCTCGGGGTCGCCCCCTCGCCCGGGAAAAACCGCTCCCCGCCGTCCCACAGCACTCCGACTCGGCCAGGCAGCCTCACGGGCACAGCGACTCCTGCCCACCTCGGGAACCGACGCCCCGCTCGGGCTCAGGCTCCGAAAAACCACCACAGCGGGGCAGCTACCCTCAATGCAGCCGAAATTCAAATTCCTCCCCTTCGAGAGGCGCGCCTCACCCGGCCACGGCCTCGGAACTGCTCCCCTTCCTCGGGATCGGCCCCTCGCCCGGGAAAACCCGCTCCCCGCCGTCCCACAGCACTCCGACTCGGCCAGGCAGCCTCACGGGCACAGCGACTCCTGCCCACCTCGGGAACCGACGCCCCGCTCGGGCTCAGGCTCCAAAAACCCACAACAGCGGGCAGCTACCCTCAATGCAGCCGAAATTCAAATCCCTCCCCTTCGAGAGGCGCGCCTCACCCGGCCACGGCCTCCAAATCGCTCCCCTTAGGAGAAAATTAAGCCCCCGTGGCCGATAATACCCCTCCTTGATCGTGCACAAGGGCAGCTCCAAGTTGAACGGGCTCAGGCTCCAAAAACCCACAACAGCGGGCAGCTACCCTCAATGCAGCCGAAATTCAAATCCCTCCCCTTCGAGAGGCGCGCCTCACCCGGCCACGGCCTCCAAATCGCTCCCCTTAGGCGAAAATTAAGCCCCCGTGGCCGATAATACCCCTCCTTGATCGTGCACAAGGGCAGCTCCAAGTTGAACGGGCTCAGGCTCCAAAAACCCACAACAGCGGGCAGCTACCCTCAATGCAGCCGAAATTCAAATCCCTCCCCTTCGAAAGGCGCGCCTCACCCGGCCACGGCCTCCAAATCGCTCCCCTTAGGCGAAAATTAAGCCCCCGTGGCCGATAATACCCCTCCTTGATCGTGCACAAGGGCAGCTCCAAGTTGAACGGGCTCAGGCTCCAAAAACCCACAACAGCGGGCAGCTACCCTCAATGCAGCCGAAATTCAAATCCCTCCCCTTCGAAAGGCGCGCCTCACCCGGCCACGGCCTCCAAATCGCTCCCCTTAGGCGAAAATTAAGCCCCCGTGGCGGATAATACCCCTCCTTGATCGTGCACAAGGGCAGCTCCAAGTTGAACGGAGAAGTCAGTAACCAACCAAAAATAAGCTTGGTTACTGATTTCTCCCGTTGGTTACTGACTTCTCCCTTTGGTTACTGATTTCTCCCGTTGGTTACTCATTTCTCTTGTTGGTTACTGATTTCTCCCGTTGGTTACTGACTTCTCCCTTTGGTTACTGATTTCTCCCGTTGGTTACTGACTTCTCCCGTTGGTTACTCATTTCTCCCGTTGGTTACTCATTTCTCCCGTTGGTTACTCATTTCTCCTGTTGGTTACTGATTTCTTGGTTACTCATTTCTCTTCTTGGTTACTCATTTCTCCTGTTGGTTACTGATTTCTTGGTTACTCATTTCTCTTCTTGGTTACTCATTTCCCTTTCTGACACTTAGAATTTTTTTTGACACTTAGAATTCTTTTTGACACTTAGAATTTTTTTTGACACTTAGAATTTTTTTTGACACTTAGAATTTTTTTTGACACTTAGAATTTTTTTGACACTTAGAATTTTTTTTGACACTTAGAATTTTTTTTGACACTTAGAATTTTTTTTGACACTTAGAATTTTTTTGACACTTAGAATTTTTTTTGACACTTAGAATTTTTTTTGACACTTAGAATTTTTTTTGACACTTAGAATTTTTTTTGACACTTAGAATTTTTTTTGACACTTAGAATTTTTTTTGACACTTAGAATTCTTTTTGACACTTAGAATTTTTTTTGACACTTAGAATTTTTTTGACACTTAGAATTTTTTTGACACTTAGAATTCTTTTTGACACTTAGAATTTTTTTTGACACTTAGAATTTTTTTTGACACTTAGAATTTTTTTTGACACTTAGAATTTTTTTCTAAGTTTTTCCTTCTGGTTACTGACTTCCCTCGTCGGGCACGGGGATTTTCGACTTCCTCCTCCCGACCGAGGGGCCTCATTTTCGGGCATTTTCCTCAGATTTCCAAGCATTTTTAGACACTTTTCCCGACTTTTCCTGCTTACTGATTTCACACTTTTGGCCATTTTTATGCATTTTCCTGGTTACTGATTTCACGCTTTTGGACATTTTCGGAGGTTCCGACGGCTTTTTCGCCTTACTGCTTCGGGCACTTTGCTGACCTTTTCCCGCTTACCCCTTTCAAGGTTTTGGACGTCTCCGGTCGGGTCCGCGCCCCTCGCCCGGGCCGGAACGCCTCCCCGCCGGCCGAGTTCCTCGGGGTCGCCCCCTCGCCCGGGAAAAACCGCTCCCCGCCGTCCCACAGCACTCCGACTCGGCCAGGCAGCCTCACGGGCACAGCGACTCCTGCCCACCTCGGGAACCGACGCCCCGCTCGGGCTCAGGCTCCGAAAAACCACCACAGCGGGGCAGCTACCCTCAATGCAGCCGAAATTCAAACTCCTCCCCTCCGAAAGGCGCGCCTCACCCGGCCACGGCCTCGGAACTGCTCCCCTTCCTCGGGATCGGCCCCTCGCCCGGGAAAACCCGCTCCCCGCCGTCCCACAGCACTCCGACTCGGCCAGGCAGCCTCACGGGCACAGCGACTCCTGCCCACCTCGGGAACCGACGCCCCGCTCGGGCTCAGGCTCCGAAAACCCACAACAGCGGGCAGCTACCCTCAATGCAGCCGAAATTCAAATTCCTCCCCTCCGAAAGGCGCGCCTCACCCGGCCACGGCCTCCAAATCGCTCCCCTTCCTCGGGATCGCCCCCTCGCCCGGGAAAACCCGCTCCCCGCCGTCCCACAGCACTCCGACTCGGCCAGGCAGCCTCACGGGCACAGCGACTCCTGCCCACCTCGGGAACCGACGCCCCGCTCGGGCTCAGGCTCCGAAAAACCACCACAGCGGGGCAGCTACCCTCAATGCAGCCGAAATTCAAATCCCTCCCCTTCGAGAGGCGCGCCTCACCCGGCCACGGCCTCCAAATCGCTCCCCTTAGGCGAAAATTAAGCCCCCGTGGCCGATAATACCCCTCCTTGATCGTGCACAAGGGCAGCTCCAAGTTGAACGGGCTCAGGCTCCAAAAACCCACAACAGCGGGCAGCTACCCTCAATGCAGCCGAAATTCAAATCCCTCCCCTTCGAAAGGCGCGCCTCACCCGGCCACGGCCTCCAAATCGCTCCCCTTAGGCGAAAATTAAGCCCCCGTGGCCGATAATACCCCTCCTTGATCGTGCACAAGGGCAGCTCCAAGTTGAACGGAGAAGTCAGTAACCAACCAAAAATAAGCTTGGTTACTGATTTCTCCCGTTGGTTACTGACTTCTCCCTTTGGTTACTGATTTCTCCCGTTGGTTACTCATTTCTCTTGTTGGTTACTGATTTCTCCCGTTGGTTACTGACTTCTCCCTTTGGTTACTGATTTCTCCCGTTGGTTACTGACTTCTCCCGTTGGTTACTCATTTCTCCCGTTGGTTACTCATTTCTCCCGTTGGTTACTCATTTCTCCTGTTGGTTACTGATTTCTTGGTTACTCATTTCTCTTCTTGGTTACTCATTTCTCCTGTTGGTTACTGATTTCTTGGTTACTCATTTCTCTTCTTGGTTACTCATTTCCCTTTCTGACACTTAGAATTTTTTTTGACACTTAGAATTCTTTTTGACACTTAGAATTTTTTTTGACACTTAGAATTTTTTTTGACACTTAGAATTTTTTTTGACACTTAGAATTTTTTTGACACTTAGAATTTTTTTTGACACTTAGAATTTTTTTTGACACTTAGAATTTTTTTTGACACTTAGAATTTTTTTTGACACTTAGAATTTTTTTGACACTTAGAATTTTTTTTGACACTTAGAATTTTTTTTGACACTTAGAATTTTTTTTGACACTTAGAATTTTTTTTGACACTTAGAATTTTTTTTGACACTTAGAATTTTTTTTGACACTTAGAATTCTTTTTGACACTTAGAATTTTTTTTGACACTTAGAATTTTTTTGACACTTAGAATTTTTTTGACACTTAGAATTCTTTTTGACACTTAGAATTTTTTTTGACACTTAGAATTTTTTTTGACACTTAGAATTTTTTTTGACACTTAGAATTTTTTTCTAAGTTTTTCCTTCTGGTTACTGACTTCCCTCGTCGGGCACGGGGATTTTCGACTTCCTCCTCCCGACCGAGGGGCCTCATTTTCGGGCATTTTCCTCAGATTTCCAAGCATTTTTAGACACTTTTCCCGACTTTTCCTGCTTACTGATTTCACACTTTTGGCCATTTTTATGCATTTTCCTGGTTACTGATTTCACGCTTTTGGACATTTTCGGAGGTTCCGACGGCTTTTTCGCCTTACTGCTTCGGGCACTTTGCTGACCTTTTCCCGCTTACCCCTTTCAAGGTTTTGGACGTCTCCGGTCGGGTCCGCGCCCCTCGCCCGGGCCGGAACGCCTCCCCGCCGGCCGAGTTCCTCGGGGTCGCCCCCTCGCCCGGGAAAAACCGCTCCCCGCCGTCCCACAGCACTCCGACTCGGCCAGGCAGCCTCACGGGCACAGCGACTCCTGCCCACCTCGGGAACCGACGCCCCGCTCGGGCTCAGGCTCCGAAAAACCACCACAGCGGGGCAGCTACCCTCAATGCAGCCGAAATTCAAACTCCTCCCCTCCGAAAGGCGCGCCTCACCCGGCCACGGCCTCGGAACTGCTCCCCTTCCTCGGGATCGGCCCCTCGCCCGGGAAAACCCGCTCCCCGCCGTCCCACAGCACTCCGACTCGGCCAGGCAGCCTCACGGGCACAGCGACTCCTGCCCACCTCGGGAACCGACGCCCCGCTCGGGCTCAGGCTCCGAAAACCCACAACAGCGGGCAGCTACCCTCAATGCAGCCGAAATTCAAATTCCTCCCCTCCGAAAGGCGCGCCTCACCCGGCCACGGCCTCCAAATCGCTCCCCTTCCTCGGGATCCCCCCCTCGCCCGGGAAAACCCGCTCCCCGCCGTCCCACAGCACTCCGACTCGGCCAGGCAGCCTCACGGGCACAGCGACTCCTGCCCACCTCGGGAACCGACGCCCCGCTCGGGCTCAGGCTCCGAAAAACCACCACAGCGGGGCAGCTACCCTCAATGCAGCCGAAATTCAAATCCCTCCCCTTCGAGAGGCGCGCCTCACCCGGCCACGGCCTCCAAATCGCTCCCCTTAGGCGAAAATTAAGCCCCCGTGGCCGATAATACCCCTCCTTGATCGTGCACAAGGGCAGCTCCAAGTTGAACGGGCTCAGGCTCCAAAAACCCACAACAGCGGGCAGCTACCCTCAATGCAGCCGAAATTCAAATCCCTCCCCTTCGAGAGGCGCGCCTCACCCGGCCACGGCCTCCAAATCGCTCCCCTTAGGCGAAAATTAAGCCCCCGTGGCCGATAATACCCCTCCTTGATCGTGCACAAGGGCAGCTCCAAGTTGAACGGGCTCAGGCTCCAAAAACCCACAACAGCGGGCAGCTACCCTCAATGCAGCCGAAATTCAAATCCCTCCCCTTCGAAAGGCGCGCCTCACCCGGCCACGGCCTCCAAATCGCTCCCCTTAGGCGAAAATTAAGCCCCCGTGGCGGATAATACCCCTCCTTGATCGTGCACAAGGGCAGCTCCAAGTTGAACGGAGAAGTCAGTAACCAACCAAAAATAAGCTTGGTTACTGATTTCTCCCGTTGGTTACTGACTTCTCCCTTTGGTTACTGATTTCTCCCGTTGGTTACTCATTTCTCTTGTTGGTTACTGATTTCTCCCGTTGGTTACTGACTTCTCCCTTTGGTTACTGATTTCTCCCGTTGGTTACTGACTTCTCCCGTTGGTTACTCATTTCTCCCGTTGGTTACTCATTTCTCCCGTTGGTTACTCATTTCTCCTGTTGGTTACTGATTTCTTGGTTACTCATTTCTCTTCTTGGTTACTCATTTCTCCTGTTGGTTACTGATTTCTTGGTTACTCATTTCTCTTCTTGGTTACTCATTTCCCTTTCTGACACTTAGAATTTTTTTTGACACTTAGAATTCTTTTTGACACTTAGAATTTTTTTTGACACTTAGAATTTTTTTTGACACTTAGAATTTTTTTTGACACTTAGAATTTTTTTGACACTTAGAATTTTTTTTGACACTTAGAATTTTTTTTGACACTTAGAATTTTTTTTGACACTTAGAATTTTTTTTGACACTTAGAATTTTTTTGACACTTAGAATTTTTTTTGACACTTAGAATTTTTTTTGACACTTAGAATTTTTTTTGACACTTAGAATTTTTTTTGACACTTAGAATTTTTTTTGACACTTAGAATTTTTTTTGACACTTAGAATTCTTTTTGACACTTAGAATTTTTTTTGACACTTAGAATTTTTTTGACACTTAGAATTTTTTTGACACTTAGAATTCTTTTTGACACTTAGAATTTTTTTTGACACTTAGAATTTTTTTTGACACTTAGAATTTTTTTTGACACTTAGAATTTTTTTCTAAGTTTTTCCTTCTGGTTACTGACTTCCCTCGTCGGGCACGGGGATTTTCGACTTCCTCCTCCCGACCGAGGGGCCTCATTTTCGGGCATTTTCCTCAGATTTCCAAGCATTTTTAGACACTTTTCCCGACTTTTCCTGCTTACTGATTTCACACTTTTGGCCATTTTTATGCATTTTCCTGGTTACTGATTTCACGCTTTTGGACATTTTCGGAGGTTCCGACGGCTTTTTCGCCTTACTGCTTCGGGCACTTTGCTGACCTTTTCCCGCTTACCCCTTTCAAGGTTTTGGACGTCTCCGGTCGGGTCCGCGCCCCTCGCCCGGGCCGGAACGCCTCCCCGCCGGCCGAGTTCCTCGGGGTCGCCCCCTCGCCCGGGAAAAACCGCTCCCCGCCGTCCCACAGCACTCCGACTCGGCCAGGCAGCCTCACGGGCACAGCGACTCCTGCCCACCTCGGGAACCGACGCCCCGCTCGGGCTCAGGCTCCGAAAAACCACCACAGCGGGGCAGCTACCCTCAATGCAGCCGAAATTCAAACTCCTCCCCTCCGAAAGGCGCGCCTCACCCGGCCACGGCCTCGGAACTGCTCCCCTTCCTCGGGATCGGCCCCTCGCCCGGGAAAACCCGCTCCCCGCCGTCCCACAGCACTCCGACTCGGCCAGGCAGCCTCACGGGCACAGCGACTCCTGCCCACCTCGGGAACCGACGCCCCGCTCGGGCTCAGGCTCCGAAAACCCACAACAGCGGGCAGCTACCCTC
>NW_026728292.1:47500-57500 GCF_030684315.1 Stegostoma tigrinum
TAAAGTTTTCGGGCTGCGGACACTTTATTGCAACGGGGCAAGGCGCCGGGGCGAATTCCCACCCCTCCAGCGGGGCCCTGGAACTCCAACCCGGCGTGGATTTTCGGATTTTTCCCCTTCCCCACCGACTTTCCTCCGCTGACACTTAGAATTTTTTTTGACACTTAGAATTTTTTTTGACACTTAGAATTTTTTTGACACTTAGAATTTTTTTTGACACTTAGAATTTTTTTTGACACTTAGAATTTTTTTTGACACTTAGAATTTTTTTGACACTTAGAATTTTTTTGACACTTAGAATTTTTTTGACACTTAGAATTTTTTTTGACACTTAGAATTTTTTTGACACTTAGAATTTTTTTTGACACTTAGAATTTTTTTGACACTTAGAATTTTTTTTGACACTTAGAATTTTTTTTGACACTTAGAATTTTTTTTGACACTTAGAATTTTTTTGACACTTAGAATTTTTTTTGACACTTAGAATTTTTTTCTAAGTTTTTCCTTCTGGTTACTGACTTCCCTCGTCGGGCACGGGGATTTTCGACTTCCTCCTCCCGACCGAGGGGCCTCATTTTCGGGCATTTTCCTCAGATTTCCAAGCATTTTTAGACACTTTTCCCGACTTTTCCTGCTTACTGATTTCACACTTTTGGCCATTTTTATGCATTTTCCCGACTTTTCCTGCTTACTGATTTCACACTTTTGGCCATTTTTATGCATTTTCCCGACTTTTCCTGCTTACTGATTTCACACTTTTGGCCATTTTTAAGCATTTTCCTGGTTACTGATTTCACGCTTTTGGACATTTTCGGAGGTTCTGACGGCTTTTTCGCCTTACTGCTTCGGACATTTCGGGCACTTGGCTGACTTTTCCCGCTTACTCCTTCCGGGCTTTTACTCATTTTCGGAGGTTCTGACGGCTTTTTCGCCTTACTGCTTCGGACATTTCGGGCACTTGGCTGACTTTTCCCGCTTACTCCTTCCGGGCTTTTACTCATTTTCGGAGGTTCTGACGGCTTTTTCGCCTTACTGCTTCGGACATTTCGGGCACTTGGCTGACTTTTCCCGCTTACTCCTTCCGGGCTTTTACTCATTTTCGGAGGTTCTGACGGCTTTTTCGCCTTACTGCTTCGGACATTTCGGGCACTTGGCTGACTTTTCCCGCTTACTCCTTCCGGGCTTTTACTCATTTTCGGAGGTTCTGACGGCTTTTTCGCCTTACTGCTTCGGACATTTCGGGCACTTGGCTGACTTTTCCCGCTTACTCCTTCCGGGCTTTTACTCATTTTCGGAGGTTCCGACGGCTTTTTCGCCTTACTGCTTCGGACATTTCGGGCACTTTGCTGACTTCTCCACCTTACTCCTTCCGGGCTTTTACTCATTTTCGGAGGTTCCGACGGCTTTTTCGCCTTACTGCTTCGGGCACTTTGCTGACCTTTTCCCGCTTACCCCTTTCAAGGTTTTGGACGTCTCCGGTCGGGTCCGCGCCCCTCGCCCGGGCCGGAACGCCTCCCCGCCGGCCGAGTTCCTCGGGGTCGCCCCCTCGCCCGGGAAAAACCGCTCCCCGCCGTCCCACAGCACTCCGACTCGGCCAGGCAGCCTCACGGGCACAGCGACTCCTGCCCACCTCGGGAACCGACGCCCCGCTCGGGCTCAGGCTCCGAAAAACCACCACAGCGGGGCAGCTACCCTCAATGCAGCCGAAATTCAAATTCCTCCCCTTCGAGAGGCGCGCCTCACCCGGCCACGGCCTCGGAACTGCTCCCCTTCCTCGGGATCGGCCCCTCGCCCGGGAAAACCCGCTCCCCGCCGTCCCACAGCACTCCGACTCGGCCAGGCAGCCTCACGGGCACAGCGACTCCTGCCCACCTCGGGAACCGACGCCCCGCTCGGGCTCAGGCTCCAAAAACCCACAACAGCGGGCAGCTACCCTCAATGCAGCCGAAATTCAAATCCCTCCCCTTCGAGAGGCGCGCCTCACCCGGCCACGGCCTCCAAATCGCTCCCCTTAGGCGAAAATTAAGCCCCCGTGGCCGATAATACCCCTCCTTGATCGTGCACAAGGGCAGCTCCAAGTTGAACGGGCTCAGGCTCCAAAAACCCACAACAGCGGGCAGCTACCCTCAATGCAGCCGAAATTCAAATCCCTCCCCTTCGAGAGGCGCGCCTCACCCGGCCACGGCCTCCAAATCGCTCCCCTTAGGCGAAAATTAAGCCCCCGTGGCCGATAATACCCCTCCTTGATCGTGCACAAGGGCAGCTCCAAGTTGAACGGGCTCAGGCTCCAAAAACCCACAACAGCGGGCAGCTACCCTCAATGCAGCCGAAATTCAAATCCCTCCCCTTCGAAAGGCGCGCCTCACCCGGCCACGGCCTCCAAATCGCTCCCCTTAGGCGAAAATTAAGCCCCCGTGGCCGATAATACCCCTCCTTGATCGTGCACAAGGGCAGCTCCAAGTTGAACGGGCTCAGGCTCCAAAAACCCACAACAGCGGGCAGCTACCCTCAATGCAGCCGAAATTCAAATCCCTCCCCTTCGAAAGGCGCGCCTCACCCGGCCACGGCCTCCAAATCGCTCCCCTTAGGCGAAAATTAAGCCCCCGTGGCGGATAATACCCCTCCTTGATCGTGCACAAGGGCAGCTCCAAGTTGAACGGAGAAGTCAGTAACCAACCAAAAATAAGCTTGGTTACTGATTTCTCCCGTTGGTTACTGACTTCTCCCTTTGGTTACTGATTTCTCCCGTTGGTTACTCATTTCTCTTGTTGGTTACTGATTTCTCCCGTTGGTTACTGACTTCTCCCTTTGGTTACTGATTTCTCCCGTTGGTCTGACTTCTCCCGTTGGTTACTCATTTCTCCCGTTGGTTACTCATTTCTCCCGTTGGTTACTCATTTCTCCTGTTGGTTACTGATTTCTTGGTTACTCATTTCTCTTCTTGGTTACTCATTTCTCCTGTTGGTTACTGATTTCTTGGTTACTCATTTCTCTTCTTGGTTACTCATTTCCCTTTCTGACACTTAGAATTTTTTTTGACACTTAGAATTCTTTTTGACACTTAGAATTTTTTTTGACACTTAGAATTTTTTTTGACACTTAGAATTTTTTTTGACACTTAGAATTTTTTTGACACTTAGAATTTTTTTTGACACTTAGAATTTTTTTTGACACTTAGAATTTTTTTTGACACTTAGAATTTTTTTGACACTTAGAATTTTTTTTGACACTTAGAATTTTTTTTGACACTTAGAATTTTTTTTGACACTTAGAATTTTTTTTGACACTTAGAATTTTTTTTGACACTTAGAATTTTTTTTGACACTTAGAATTCTTTTTGACACTTAGAATTTTTTTTGACACTTAGAATTTTTTTGACACTTAGAATTTTTTTGACACTTAGAATTCTTTTTGACACTTAGAATTTTTTTTGACACTTAGAATTTTTTTTGACACTTAGAATTTTTTTTGACACTTAGAATTTTTTTCTAAGTTTTTCCTTCTGGTTACTGACTTCCCTCGTCGGGCACGGGGATTTTCGACTTCCTCCTCCCGACCGAGGGGCCTCATTTTCGGGCATTTTCCTCAGATTTCCAAGCATTTTTAGACACTTTTCCCGACTTTTCCTGCTTACTGATTTCACACTTTTGGCCATTTTTATGCATTTTCCTGGTTACTGATTTCACGCTTTTGGACATTTTCGGAGGTTCCGACGGCTTTTTCGCCTTACTGCTTCGGGCACTTTGCTGACCTTTTCCCGCTTACCCCTTTCAAGGTTTTGGACGTCTCCGGTCGGGTCCGCGCCCCTCGCCCGGGCCGGAACGCCTCCCCGCCGGCCGAGTTCCTCGGGGTCGCCCCCTCGCCCGGGAAAAACCGCTCCCCGCCGTCCCACAGCACTCCGACTCGGCCAGGCAGCCTCACGGGCACAGCGACTCCTGCCCACCTCGGGAACCGACGCCCCGCTCGGGCTCAGGCTCCGAAAAACCACCACAGCGGGGCAGCTACCCTCAATGCAGCCGAAATTCAAACTCCTCCCCTCCGAAAGGCGCGCCTCACCCGGCCACGGCCTCGGAACTGCTCCCCTTCCTCGGGATCGGCCCCTCGCCCGGGAAAACCCGCTCCCCGCCGTCCCACAGCACTCCGACTCGGCCAGGCAGCCTCACGGGCACAGCGACTCCTGCCCACCTCGGGAACCGACGCCCCGCTCGGGCTCAGGCTCCGAAAACCCACAACAGCGGGCAGCTACCCTCAATGCAGCCGAAATTCAAATTCCTCCCCTCCGAAAGGCGCGCCTCACCCGGCCACGGCCTCCAAATCGCTCCCCTTCCTCGGGATCGCCCCCTCGCCCGGGAAAACCCGCTCCCCGCCGTCCCACAGCACTCCGACTCGGCCAGGCAGCCTCACGGGCACAGCGACTCCTGCCCACCTCGGGAACCGACGCCCCGCTCGGGCTCAGGCTCCGAAAAACCACCACAGCGGGGCAGCTACCCTCAATGCAGCCGAAATTCAAATCCCTCCCCTTCGAGAGGCGCGCCTCACCCGGCCACGGCCTCCAAATCGCTCCCCTTAGGCGAAAATTAAGCCCCCGTGGCCGATAATACCCCTCCTTGATCGTGCACAAGGGCAGCTCCAAGTTGAACGGGCTCAGGCTCCAAAAACCCACAACAGCGGGCAGCTACCCTCAATGCAGCCGAAATTCAAATCCCTCCCCTTCGAAAGGCGCGCCTCACCCGGCCACGGCCTCCAAATCGCTCCCCTTAGGCGAAAATTAAGCCCCCGTGGCCGATAATACCCCTCCTTGATCGTGCACAAGGGCAGCTCCAAGTTGAACGGAGAAGTCAGTAACCAACCAAAAATAAGCTTGGTTACTGATTTCTCCCGTTGGTTACTGACTTCTCCCTTTGGTTACTGATTTCTCCCGTTGGTTACTCATTTCTCTTGTTGGTTACTGATTTCTCCCGTTGGTTACTGACTTCTCCCTTTGGTTACTGATTTCTCCCGTTGGTTACTGACTTCTCCCGTTGGTTACTCATTTCTCCCGTTGGTTACTCATTTCTCCCGTTGGTTACTCATTTCTCCTGTTGGTTACTGATTTCTTGGTTACTCATTTCTCTTCTTGGTTACTCATTTCTCCTGTTGGTTACTGATTTCTTGGTTACTCATTTCTCTTCTTGGTTACTCATTTCCCTTTCTGACACTTAGAATTTTTTTTGACACTTAGAATTCTTTTTGACACTTAGAATTTTTTTTGACACTTAGAATTTTTTTTGACACTTAGAATTTTTTTTGACACTTAGAATTTTTTTGACACTTAGAATTTTTTTTGACACTTAGAATTTTTTTTGACACTTAGAATTTTTTTTGACACTTAGAATTTTTTTTGACACTTAGAATTTTTTTGACACTTAGAATTTTTTTTGACACTTAGAATTTTTTTTGACACTTAGAATTTTTTTTGACACTTAGAATTTTTTTTGACACTTAGAATTTTTTTTGACACTTAGAATTTTTTTTGACACTTAGAATTCTTTTTGACACTTAGAATTTTTTTTGACACTTAGAATTTTTTTGACACTTAGAATTTTTTTGACACTTAGAATTCTTTTTGACACTTAGAATTTTTTTTGACACTTAGAATTTTTTTTGACACTTAGAATTTTTTTTGACACTTAGAATTTTTTTCTAAGTTTTTCCTTCTGGTTACTGACTTCCCTCGTCGGGCACGGGGATTTTCGACTTCCTCCTCCCGACCGAGGGGCCTCATTTTCGGGCATTTTCCTCAGATTTCCAAGCATTTTTAGACACTTTTCCCGACTTTTCCTGCTTACTGATTTCACACTTTTGGCCATTTTTATGCATTTTCCTGGTTACTGATTTCACGCTTTTGGACATTTTCGGAGGTTCCGACGGCTTTTTCGCCTTACTGCTTCGGGCACTTTGCTGACCTTTTCCCGCTTACCCCTTTCAAGGTTTTGGACGTCTCCGGTCGGGTCCGCGCCCCTCGCCCGGGCCGGAACGCCTCCCCGCCGGCCGAGTTCCTCGGGGTCGCCCCCTCGCCCGGGAAAAACCGCTCCCCGCCGTCCCACAGCACTCCGACTCGGCCAGGCAGCCTCACGGGCACAGCGACTCCTGCCCACCTCGGGAACCGACGCCCCGCTCGGGCTCAGGCTCCGAAAAACCACCACAGCGGGGCAGCTACCCTCAATGCAGCCGAAATTCAAACTCCTCCCCTCCGAAAGGCGCGCCTCACCCGGCCACGGCCTCGGAACTGCTCCCCTTCCTCGGGATCGGCCCCTCGCCCGGGAAAACCCGCTCCCCGCCGTCCCACAGCACTCCGACTCGGCCAGGCAGCCTCACGGGCACAGCGACTCCTGCCCACCTCGGGAACCGACGCCCCGCTCGGGCTCAGGCTCCGAAAACCCACAACAGCGGGCAGCTACCCTCAATGCAGCCGAAATTCAAATTCCTCCCCTCCGAAAGGCGCGCCTCACCCGGCCACGGCCTCCAAATCGCTCCCCTTCCTCGGGATCCCCCCCTCGCCCGGGAAAACCCGCTCCCCGCCGTCCCACAGCACTCCGACTCGGCCAGGCAGCCTCACGGGCACAGCGACTCCTGCCCACCTCGGGAACCGACGCCCCGCTCGGGCTCAGGCTCCGAAAAACCACCACAGCGGGGCAGCTACCCTCAATGCAGCCGAAATTCAAATCCCTCCCCTTCGAGAGGCGCGCCTCACCCGGCCACGGCCTCCAAATCGCTCCCCTTAGGCGAAAATTAAGCCCCCGTGGCCGATAATACCCCTCCTTGATCGTGCACAAGGGCAGCTCCAAGTTGAACGGGCTCAGGCTCCAAAAACCCACAACAGCGGGCAGCTACCCTCAATGCAGCCGAAATTCAAATCCCTCCCCTTCGAGAGGCGCGCCTCACCCGGCCACGGCCTCCAAATCGCTCCCCTTAGGCGAAAATTAAGCCCCCGTGGCCGATAATACCCCTCCTTGATCGTGCACAAGGGCAGCTCCAAGTTGAACGGGCTCAGGCTCCAAAAACCCACAACAGCGGGCAGCTACCCTCAATGCAGCCGAAATTCAAATCCCTCCCCTTCGAAAGGCGCGCCTCACCCGGCCACGGCCTCCAAATCGCTCCCCTTAGGCGAAAATTAAGCCCCCGTGGCGGATAATACCCCTCCTTGATCGTGCACAAGGGCAGCTCCAAGTTGAACGGAGAAGTCAGTAACCAACCAAAAATAAGCTTGGTTACTGATTTCTCCCGTTGGTTACTGACTTCTCCCTTTGGTTACTGATTTCTCCCGTTGGTTACTCATTTCTCTTGTTGGTTACTGATTTCTCCCGTTGGTTACTGACTTCTCCCTTTGGTTACTGATTTCTCCCGTTGGTTACTGACTTCTCCCGTTGGTTACTCATTTCTCCCGTTGGTTACTCATTTCTCCCGTTGGTTACTCATTTCTCCTGTTGGTTACTGATTTCTTGGTTACTCATTTCTCTTCTTGGTTACTCATTTCTCCTGTTGGTTACTGATTTCTTGGTTACTCATTTCTCTTCTTGGTTACTCATTTCCCTTTCTGACACTTAGAATTTTTTTTGACACTTAGAATTCTTTTTGACACTTAGAATTTTTTTTGACACTTAGAATTTTTTTTGACACTTAGAATTTTTTTTGACACTTAGAATTTTTTTGACACTTAGAATTTTTTTTGACACTTAGAATTTTTTTTGACACTTAGAATTTTTTTTGACACTTAGAATTTTTTTTGACACTTAGAATTTTTTTGACACTTAGAATTTTTTTTGACACTTAGAATTTTTTTTGACACTTAGAATTTTTTTTGACACTTAGAATTTTTTTTGACACTTAGAATTTTTTTTGACACTTAGAATTTTTTTTGACACTTAGAATTCTTTTTGACACTTAGAATTTTTTTTGACACTTAGAATTTTTTTGACACTTAGAATTTTTTTGACACTTAGAATTCTTTTTGACACTTAGAATTTTTTTTGACACTTAGAATTTTTTTTGACACTTAGAATTTTTTTTGACACTTAGAATTTTTTTCTAAGTTTTTCCTTCTGGTTACTGACTTCCCTCGTCGGGCACGGGGATTTTCGACTTCCTCCTCCCGACCGAGGGGCCTCATTTTCGGGCATTTTCCTCAGATTTCCAAGCATTTTTAGACACTTTTCCCGACTTTTCCTGCTTACTGATTTCACACTTTTGGCCATTTTTATGCATTTTCCTGGTTACTGATTTCACGCTTTTGGACATTTTCGGAGGTTCCGACGGCTTTTTCGCCTTACTGCTTCGGGCACTTTGCTGACCTTTTCCCGCTTACCCCTTTCAAGGTTTTGGACGTCTCCGGTCGGGTCCGCGCCCCTCGCCCGGGCCGGAACGCCTCCCCGCCGGCCGAGTTCCTCGGGGTCGCCCCCTCGCCCGGGAAAAACCGCTCCCCGCCGTCCCACAGCACTCCGACTCGGCCAGGCAGCCTCACGGGCACAGCGACTCCTGCCCACCTCGGGAACCGACGCCCCGCTCGGGCTCAGGCTCCGAAAAACCACCACAGCGGGGCAGCTACCCTCAATGCAGCCGAAATTCAAACTCCTCCCCTCCGAAAGGCGCGCCTCACCCGGCCACGGCCTCGGAACTGCTCCCCTTCCTCGGGATCGGCCCCTCGCCCGGGAAAACCCGCTCCCCGCCGTCCCACAGCACTCCGACTCGGCCAGGCAGCCTCACGGGCACAGCGACTCCTGCCCACCTCGGGAACCGACGCCCCGCTCGGGCTCAGGCTCCGAAAACCCACAACAGCGGGCAGCTACCCTCAATGCAGCCGAAATTCAAATTCCTCCCCTCCGAAAGGCGCGCCTCACCCGGCCACGGCCTCCAAATCGCTCCCCTTCCTCGGGATCCCCCCCTCGCCCGGGAAAACCCGCTCCCCGCCGTCCCACAGCACTCCGACTCGGCCAGGCAGCCTCACGGGCACAGCGACTCCTGCCCACCTCGGGAACCGACGCCCCGCTCGGGCTCAGGCTCCGAAAAACCACCACAGCGGGGCAGCTACCCTCAATGCAGCCGAAATTCAAATCCCTCCCCTTCGAGAGGCGCGCCTCACCCGGCCACGGCCTCCAAATCGCTCCCCTTAGGCGAAAATTAAGCCCCCGTGGCCGATAATACCCCTCCTTGATCGTGCACAAGGGCAGCTCCAAGTTGAACGGGCTCAGGCTCCAAAAACCCACAACAGCGGGCAGCTACCCTCAATGCAGCCGAAATTCAAATCCCTCCCCTTCGAGAGGCGCGCCTCACCCGGCCACGGCCTCCAAATCGCTCCCCTTAGGCGAAAATTAAGCCCCCGTGGCCGATAATACCCCTCCTTGATCGTGCACAAGGGCAGCTCCAAGTTGAACGGGCTCAGGCTCCAAAAACCCACAACAGCGGGCAGCTACCCTCAATGCAGCCGAAATTCAAATCCCTCCCCTTCGAAAGGCGCGCCTCACCCGGCCACGGCCTCCAAATCGCTCCCCTTAGGCGAAAATTAAGCCCCCGTGGCGGATAATACCCCTCCTTGATCGTGCACAAGGGCAGCTCCAAGTTGAACGGAGAAGTCAGTAACCAACCAAAAATAAGCTTGGTTACTGATTTCTCCCGTTGGTTACTGACTTCTCCCTTTGGTTACTGATTTCTCCCGTTGGTTACTCATTTCTCTTGTTGGTTACTGATTTCTCCCGTTGGTTACTGACTTCTCCCTTTGGTTACTGATTTCTCCCGTTGGTTACTGACTTCTCCCGTTGGTTACTCATTTCTCCCGTTGGTTACTCATTTCTCCCGTTGGTTACTCATTTCTCCTGTTGGTTACTGATTTCTTGGTTACTCATTTCTCTTCTTGGTTACTCATTTCTCCTGTTGGTTACTGATTTCTTGGTTACTCATTTCTCTTCTTGGTTACTCATTTCCCTTTCTGACACTTAGAATTTTTTTTGACACTTAGAATTCTTTT
>NW_026728292.1:70000-82500 GCF_030684315.1 Stegostoma tigrinum
GTCGCTGCCCCGCGCCGGGCGTGCGGGGGGGCGCACGCCTGGGCCCCCCCTCTCTGCACACACCGGCCGACTGTTCCGGGCTAGCACAGGCGAAGGGACAGCCCGCTACCTTCCGTGCTACTCCCGGGGGAACCGGGCTCTCGAGCCTGCCTGGCCTGCCAGGACGAGGTTACCCGCGGAGGGGGGACGGCCGTTTCCGGGTCGACGGCCCCGGGCTGCGCCGCCTTTGCCCGCCCTCCGACGTTTCGGGCCCGGAGGCCTTGGACAGTTAGAACTGGCGCGAAGAGATCGGAAGGTCTGGTAGGAAGTCGCCAAGACTATGTCGAACACAACCGCCAAAGTGTCGAGGAACACAAATCGCCACCAGAGTGTCGAAGTTAAAAGCAGCACTGAGTATCGAACACAAAAATCGCCAGACTGTCGAACTTAATTCAGCTCAGAGTATCGAACACAAAAATCGCCAGACTGTCGAACTTAATTCAGCTCAGAGTATCGAACACAAAAATCGCCAGACTGTCGAACTTACCATGGGCTCAGAGTATCGAGTGTTAATCGCCCAGGTGTGTCGAACTTAAAATGGGCGGATTATCGAGTGTTTAATCGCCCGAGTGTCGAACTTAAAATGGGCGGATTATCGAGTGTTTAATCGCCCGAGTGTCGAACTTAAAATGGGCGGATTATCGAGTGTTTAATCGCCCGAGTGTCGAATGTCACGGCCAACATGTTCACAATTCGACAAAGCGTTCGAAAGTTCGACTATTAGCGTTCAAAAGTTCGACTGTTAGCGTTCAAAAGTTCGACAAAGTGTTCGCATGTTCGACAAAGTGTTCAAAATTCGACAAAGTGTTCGAAATTCGACAAAGTGTTCAAAATTCGACAAAGTGTTCAAAATTCGACAAAGTGTTCAAAATTCGACAAAGTGTTCAAAATCCGACCTCCGAGAGCTCTTTGGCATGCACACGAGTTCCAAATTGCCGCCCACCGTCTTTGGAACCGTTCCTCGGGCCTGTCT
The DNA here is from genome assembly GCF_030684315.1 of Stegostoma tigrinum. Taxonomy (NCBI): domain Eukaryota; kingdom Metazoa; phylum Chordata; class Chondrichthyes; order Orectolobiformes; family Stegostomatidae; genus Stegostoma; species Stegostoma tigrinum. The sequence goes on from NW_026728292.1 coordinate 71,013, forward strand.
CAAAGTGGTCCCGAGCCGCCATTTTGTTCTAAAAAACGTGTTCCCGAAAATCTCCGGGTACCCCGCCAACCCCCCCGGCCGAAAATGACGAGTTGCACTTTGGGGGCGAATTTGAAATTTCAGTCCGACGATGAGGCACCGAAAGCCCGCAAACGGTACTCGGATCGTCCCCCTTGCCGACTTCCGTGATTTTTCAAAGTTAAAGTTTTCGGGCTGCGGACACTTTATTGCAACGGGGCAAGGCGCCGGGGCGAATTCCCACCCCTCCAGCGGGGCCCTGGAACTCCAACCCGGCGTGGATTTTCGGATTTTTCCCCTTCCCCACCGACTTTCCTCCGCTGACACTTAGAATTTTTTTTGACACTTAGAATTTTTTTTGACACTTAGAATTTTTTTGACACTTAGAATTTTTTTTGACACTTAGAATTTTTTTTGACACTTAGAATTTTTTTTGACACTTAGAATTTTTTTGACACTTAGAATTTTTTTGACACTTAGAATTTTTTTGACACTTAGAATTTTTTTTGACACTTAGAATTTTTTTGACACTTAGAATTTTTTTTGACACTTAGAATTTTTTTGACACTTAGAATTTTTTTTGACACTTAGAATTTTTTTTGACACTTAGAATTTTTTTGACACTTAGAATTTTTTTGACACTTAGAATTTTTTTTGACACTTAGAATTTTTTTCTAAGTTTTTCCTTCTGGTTACTGACTTCCCTCGTCGGGCACGGGATTTTCGACTTCCTCCTCCCGACCGAGGGGCCTCATTTTCGGGCATTTTCCTCAGATTTCCAAGCATTTTTAGACACTTTTCCCGACTTTTCCTGCTTACTGATTTCACACTTTTGGCCATTTTTATGCATTTTCCCGACTTTTCCTGCTTACTGATTTCACACTTTTGGCCATTTTTATGCATTTTCCCGACTTTTCCTGCTTACTGATTTCACACTTTTGGCCATTTTTAAGCATTTTCTGGTTACTGATTTCACGCTTTTGGACATTTTCGGAGGTTCTGACGGCTTTTTCGCCTTACTGCTTCGGACATTTCGGGCACTTGGCTGACTTTTCCCGCTTACTCCTTCCGGGCTTTTACTCATTTTCGGAGGTTCTGACGGCTTTTTCGCCTTACTGCTTCGGACATTTCGGGCACTTGGCTGACTTTTCCCGCTTACTCCTTCCGGGCTTTTACTCATTTTCGGAGGTTCTGACGGCTTTTTCGCCTTACTGCTTCGGACATTTCGGGCACTTGGCTGACTTTTCCCGCTTACTCCTTCCGGGCTTTTACTCATTTTCGGAGGTTCTGACGGCTTTTTCGCCTTACTGCTTCGGACATTTCGGGCACTTGGCTGACTTTTCCCGCTTACTCCTTCCGGGCTTTTACTCATTTTCGGAGGTTCTGACGGCTTTTTCGCCTTACTGCTTCGGACATTTCGGGCACTTGGCTGACTTTTCCCGCTTACTCCTTCCGGGCTTTTACTCATTTTCGGAGGTTCCGACGGCTTTTTCGCCTTACTGCTTCGGACATTTCGGGCACTTTGCTGACTTCTCCACCTTACTCCTTCCGGGCTTTTACTCATTTTCGGAGGTTCCGACGGCTTTTTCGCCTTACTGCTTCGGGCACTTTGCTGACCTTTTCCCGCTTACCCCTTTCAAGGTTTTGGACGTCTCCGGTCGGGTCCGCGCCCCTCGCCCGGGCCGGAACGCCTCCCCGCCGGCCGAGTTCCTCGGGGTCGCCCCCTCGCCCGGGAAAAACCGCTCCCCGCCGTCCCACAGCACTCCGACTCGGCCAGGCAGCCTCACGGGCACAGCGACTCCTGCCCACCTCGGAACCGACGCCCCGCTCGGGCTCAGGCTCCGAAAAACCACCACAGCGGGGCAGCTACCCTCAATGCAGCCGAAATTCAAATTCCTCCCCTTCGAGAGGCGCGCCTCACCCGGCCACGGCCTCGGAACTGCTCCCCTTCCTCGGGATCGGCCCCTCGCCCGGAAAACCCGCTCCCGCCGTCCCACAGCACTCCGACTCGGCCAGGCAGCCTCACGGGCACAGCGACTCCTGCCCACCTCGGGAACCGACGCCCCGCTCGGGCTCAGGCTCCAAAAACCCACAACAGCGGGCAGCTACCCTCAATGCAGCCGAAATTCAAATCCCTCCCTTCGAGAGGCGCGCCTCACCCGGCCACGGCCTCCAATCGCTCCCCTTAGGCGAAAATTAAGCCCCCGTGGCCGATAATACCCCTCCTTGATCGTGCACAAGGGCAGCTCCAAGTTGAACGGGCTCAGGCTCCAAAAACCCACAACAGCGGGCAGCTACCCTCAATGCAGCCGAAATTCAAATCCCTCCCCTTCGAGAGGCGCGCCTCACCCGGCCACGGCCTCCAAATCGCTCCCCTTAGGCGAAAATTAAGCCCCCGTGGCCGATAATACCCCTCCTTGATCGTGCACAAGGGCAGCTCCAAGTTGAACGGCTCAGGCTCCAAAAACCCACAACAGCGGGCAGCTACCCTCAATGCAGCGAAATTCAAATCCCTCCCTTCGAAAGGCGCGCCTCACCCGGCCACGGCCTCCAAATCGCTCCCCTTAGGCGAAAATTAAGCCCCCGTGGCCGATAATACCCCTCCTTGATCGTGCACAAGGGCAGCTCCAAGTTGAACGGGCTCAGGCTCCAAAAACCCACAACAGCGGGCAGCTACCCTCAATGCAGCCGAAATTCAAATCCCTCCCCTTCGAAAGGCGCGCCTCACCCGGCCACGGCCTCCAAATCGCTCCCCTTAGGCGAAAATTAAGCCCCCGTGGCGGATAATACCCCTCCTTGATCGTGCACAAGGGCAGCTCCAAGTTGAACGGAGAAGTCAGTAACCAACCAAAAATAAGCTTGGTTACTGATTTCTCCCGTTGGTTACTGACTTCTCCCTTTGGTTACTGATTTCTCCCGTTGGTTACTCATTTCTCTTGTTGGTTACTGATTTCTCCCGTTGGTTACTGACTTCTCCCTTTGGTTACTGATTTCTCCCGTTGGTTACTGACTTCTCCCGTTGGTTACTCATTTCTCCGTTGGTTACTCATTTCTCCCGTTGGTTACTCATTTCTCCTGTTGGTTACTGATTTCTTGGTTACTCATTTCTCTTCTTGGTTACTCATTTCTCCTGTTGGTTACTGATTTCTTGGTTACTCATTTCTCTTCTTGGTTACTCATTTCCCTTTCTGACACTTAGAATTTTTTTTGACACTTAGAATTCTTTTTGACACTTAGAATTTTTTTTGACACTTAGAATTTTTTTGACACTTAGAATTTTTTTTGACACTTAGAATTTTTTTGACACTTAGAATTTTTTTTGACACTTAGAATTTTTTTTGACACTTAGAATTTTTTTTGACACTTAGAATTTTTTTGACACTTAGAATTTTTTTTGACACTTAGAATTTTTTTTGACACTTAGAATTTTTTTTGACACTTAGAATTTTTTTTGACACTTAGAATTTTTTTGACACTTAGAATTTTTTTTGACACTTAGAATTCTTTTTGACACTTAGAATTTTTTTTGACACTTAGAATTTTTTGACACTTAGAATTTTTTTGACACTTAGAATTCTTTTTGACACTTAGAATTTTTTTTGACACTTAGAATTTTTTTTGACACTTAGAATTTTTTTTGACACTTAGAATTTTTTTCTAAGTTTTTCCTTCTGGTTACTGACTTCCCTCGTCGGGCACGGGGATTTCGACTTCCTCCTCCCGACCGAGGGGCCTCATTTTCGGGCATTTTCCTCAGATTTCCAAGCATTTTAGACACTTTCCCGACTTTCCTGCTTACTGATTTCACACTTTTGGCCATTTTTATGCATTTTCCTGGTTACTGATTTCACGCTTTTGGACATTTTCGGAGGTTCCGACGGCTTTTTCGCCTTACTGCTTCGGGCACTTTGCTGACCTTTTCCCGCTTACCCCTTTCAAGGTTTTGGACGTCTCCGGTCGGGTCCGCGCCCCTCGCCCGGCCGGAACGCCTCCCCGCCGGCCGAGTTCCTCGGGGTCGCCCCCTCGCCCGGGAAAAACCGCTCCCCGCCGTCCCACAGCACTCCGACTCGGCCAGGCAGCCTCACGGGCACAGCGACTCCTGCCCACCTCGGGAACCGACGCCCCGCTCGGGCTCAGGCTCCGAAAAACCACCACAGCGGGGCAGCTACCCTCAATGCAGCCGAAATTCAAACTCCTCCCCTCCGAAAGGCGCGCCTCACCCGGCCACGGCCTCGAACTGCTCCCCTTCCTCGGGATCGGCCCCTCGCCCGGAAAACCCGCTCCCCGCCGTCCCACAGCACTCCGACTCGGCCAGGCAGCCTCACGGGCACAGCGACTCCTGCCCACCTCGGGAACCGACGCCCCGCTCGGGCTCAGGCTCCGAAAACCCACAACAGCGGGCAGCTACCCTCAATGCAGCCGAAATTCAAATTCCTCCCCTCCGAAAGGCGCGCCTCACCCGGCCACGGCCTCCAAATCGCTCCCCTTCCTCGGGATCGCCCCCTCGCCCGGGAAAACCCGCTCCCCGCCGTCCCACAGCACTCCGACTCGGCCAGGCAGCCTCACGGGCACAGCGACTCCTGCCCACCTCGGGAACCGACGCCCCGCTCGGGCTCAGGCTCCGAAAAACCACCACAGCGGGGCAGCTACCCTCAATGCAGCCGAAATTCAAATCCCTCCCCTTCGAGAGGCGCGCCTCACCCGGCCACGGCCTCCAAATCGCTCCCCTTAGGCGAAAATTAAGCCCCCGTGGCCGATAATACCCCTCCTTGATCGTGCACAAGGGCAGCTCCAAGTTGAACGGGCTCAGGCTCCAAAAACCCACAACAGCGGGCAGCTACCCTCAATGCAGCCGAAATTCAAATCCCTCCCCTTCGAAAGGCGCGCCTCACCCGGCCACGGCCTCCAAATCGCTCCCCTTAGGCGAAAATTAAGCCCCCGTGGCCGATAATACCCCTCCTTGATCGTGCACAAGGGCAGCTCCAAGTTGAACGGAGAAGTCAGTAACCAACCAAAAATAAGCTTGGTTACTGATTTCTCCCGTTGGTTACTGACTTCTCCCTTTGGTTACTGATTTCTCCCGTTGGTTACTCATTTCTCTTGTTGGTTACTGATTTCTCCCGTTGGTTACTGACTTCTCCCTTTGGTTACTGATTTCTCCCGTTGGTTACTGACTTCTCCCGTTGGTTACTCATTTCTCCCGTTGGTTACTCATTTCTCCCGTTGGTTACTCATTTCTCCTGTTGGTTACTGATTTCTTGGTTACTCATTTCTCTTCTTGGTTACTCATTTCTCCTGTTGGTTACTGATTTCTTGGTTACTCATTCTCTTCTTGGTTGTTACTCATTTCTCTTCTTGGTTACTCATTTCCCTTTCTGACACTTAGAATTTTTTTTGACACTTAGAATTCTTTTTGACACTTAGAATTTTTTTTGACACTTAGAATTTTTTTTGACACTTAGAATTTTTTTTGACACTTAGAATTTTTTTGACACTTAGAATTTTTTTTGACACTTAGAATTTTTTTTGACACTTAGAATTTTTTTTGACACTTAGAATTTTTTTTGACACTTAGAATTTTTTTGACACTTAGAATTTTTTTTGACACTTAGAATTTTTTTTGACACTTAGAATTTTTTTTGACACTTAGAATTTTTTTTGACACTTAGAATTTTTTTTGACACTTAGAATTTTTTTTGACACTTAGAATTCTTTTTGACACTTAGAATTTTTTTTGACACTTAGAATTTTTTTGACACTTAGAATTTTTTTGACACTTAGAATTCTTTTTGACACTTAGAATTTTTTTTGACACTTAGAATTTTTTTTGACACTTAGAATTTTTTTTGACACTTAGAATTTTTTTCTAAGTTTTTCCTTCTGGTTACTGACTTCCCTCGTCGGGCACGGGGATTTTCGACTTCCTCCTCCCGACCGAGGGGCCTCATTTTCGGGCATTTTCCTCAGATTTCCAAGCATTTTTAGACACTTTTCCCGACTTTTCCTGCTTACTGATTTCACACTTTTGGCCATTTTTATGCATTTTCCTGGTTACTGATTTCACGCTTTTGGACATTTTCGGAGGTTCCGACGGCTTTTTCGCCTTACTGCTTCGGGCACTTTGCTGACCTTTTCCCGCTTACCCCTTTCAAGGTTTTGGACGTCTCCGGTCGGGTCCGCGCCCCTCGCCCGGGCCGGAACGCCTCCCCGCCGGCCGAGTTCCTCGGGGTCGCCCCCTCGCCCGGGAAAAACCGCTCCCCGCCGTCCCACAGCACTCCGACTCGGCCAGGCAGCCTCACGGGCACAGCGACTCCTGCCCACCTCGGGAACCGACGCCCCGCTCGGGCTCAGGCTCCGAAAAACCACCACAGCGGGGCAGCTACCCTCAATGCAGCCGAAATTCAAACTCCTCCCCTCCGAAAGGCGCGCCTCACCCGGCCACGGCCTCGGAACTGCTCCCCTTCCTCGGGATCGGCCCCTCGCCCGGGAAAACCCGCTCCCCGCCGTCCCACAGCACTCCGACTCGGCCAGGCAGCCTCACGGGCACAGCGACTCCTGCCCACCTCGGGAACCGACGCCCCGCTCGGGCTCAGGCTCCGAAAACCCACAACAGCGGGCAGCTACCCTCAATGCAGCCGAAATTCAAATTCCTCCCCTCCGAAAGGCGCGCCTCACCCGGCCACGGCCTCCAAATCGCTCCCCTTCCTCGGGATCCCCCCCTCGCCCGGGAAAACCCGCTCCCCGCCGTCCCACAGCACTCCGACTCGGCCAGGCAGCCTCACGGGCACAGCGACTCCTGCCCACCTCGGGAACCGACGCCCCGCTCGGGCTCAGGCTCCGAAAAACCACCACAGCGGGGCAGCTACCCTCAATGCAGCCGAAATTCAAATCCCTCCCCTTCGAGAGGCGCGCCTCACCCGGCCACGGCCTCCAAATCGCTCCCCTTAGGCGAAAATTAAGCCCCCGTGGCCGATAATACCCCTCCTTGATCGTGCACAAGGGCAGCTCCAAGTTGAACGGGCTCAGGCTCCAAAAACCCACAACAGCGGGCAGCTACCCTCAATGCAGCCGAAATTCAAATCCCTCCCCTTCGAGAGGCGCGCCTCACCCGGCCACGGCCTCCAAATCGCTCCCCTTAGGCGAAAATTAAGCCCCCGTGGCCGATAATACCCCTCCTTGATCGTGCACAAGGGCAGCTCCAAGTTGAACGGGCTCAGGCTCCAAAAACCCACAACAGCGGGCAGCTACCCTCAATGCAGCCGAAATTCAAATCCCTCCCCTTCGAAAGGCGCGCCTCACCCGGCCACGGCCTCCAAATCGCTCCCCTTAGGCGAAAATTAAGCCCCCGTGGCGGATAATACCCCTCCTTGATCGTGCACAAGGGCAGCTCCAAGTTGAACGGAGAAGTCAGTAACCAACCAAAAATAAGCTTGGTTACTGATTTCTCCCGTTGGTTACTGACTTCTCCCTTTGGTTACTGATTTCTCCCGTTGGTTACTCATTTCTCTTGTTGGTTACTGATTTCTCCCGTTGGTTACTGACTTCTCCCTTTGGTTACTGATTTCTCCCGTTGGTTACTGACTTCTCCCGTTGGTTACTCATTTCTCCCGTTGGTTACTCATTTCTCCCGTTGGTTACTCATTTCTCCTGTTGGTTACTGATTTCTTGGTTACTCATTTCTCTTCTTGGTTACTCATTTCTCCTGTTGGTTACTGATTTCTTGGTTACTCATTTCTCTTCTTGGTTACTCATTTCCCTTTCTGACACTTAGAATTTTTTTTGACACTTAGAATTCTTTTTGACACTTAGAATTTTTTTTGACACTTAGAATTTTTTTTGACACTTAGAATTTTTTTTGACACTTAGAATTTTTTTGACACTTAGAATTTTTTTTGACACTTAGAATTTTTTTTGACACTTAGAATTTTTTTTGACACTTAGAATTTTTTTTGACACTTAGAATTTTTTTGACACTTAGAATTTTTTTTGACACTTAGAATTTTTTTTGACACTTAGAATTTTTTTTGACACTTAGAATTTTTTTTGACACTTAGAATTTTTTTTGACACTTAGAATTTTTTTTGACACTTAGAATTCTTTTTGACACTTAGAATTTTTTTTGACACTTAGAATTTTTTTGACACTTAGAATTTTTTTGACACTTAGAATTCTTTTTGACACTTAGAATTTTTTTTGACACTTAGAATTTTTTTTGACACTTAGAATTTTTTTTGACACTTAGAATTTTTTTCTAAGTTTTTCCTTCTGGTTACTGACTTCCCTCGTCGGGCACGGGGATTTTCGACTTCCTCCTCCCGACCGAGGGGCCTCATTTTCGGGCATTTTCCTCAGATTTCCAAGCATTTTTAGACACTTTTCCCGACTTTTCCTGCTTACTGATTTCACACTTTTGGCCATTTTTATGCATTTTCCTGGTTACTGATTTCACGCTTTTGGACATTTTCGGAGGTTCCGACGGCTTTTTCGCCTTACTGCTTCGGGCACTTTGCTGACCTTTTCCCGCTTACCCCTTTCAAGGTTTTGGACGTCTCCGGTCGGGTCCGCGCCCCTCGCCCGGGCCGGAACGCCTCCCCGCCGGCCGAGTTCCTCGGGGTCGCCCCCTCGCCCGGGAAAAACCGCTCCCCGCCGTCCCACAGCACTCCGACTCGGCCAGGCAGCCTCACGGGCACAGCGACTCCTGCCCACCTCGGGAACCGACGCCCCGCTCGGGCTCAGGCTCCGAAAAACCACCACAGCGGGGCAGCTACCCTCAATGCAGCCGAAATTCAAACTCCTCCCCTCCGAAAGGCGCGCCTCACCCGGCCACGGCCTCGGAACTGCTCCCCTTCCTCGGGATCGGCCCCTCGCCCGGGAAAACCCGCTCCCCGCCGTCCCACAGCACTCCGACTCGGCCAGGCAGCCTCACGGGCACAGCGACTCCTGCCCACCTCGGGAACCGACGCCCCGCTCGGGCTCAGGCTCCGAAAACCCACAACAGCGGGCAGCTACCCTCAATGCAGCCGAAATTCAAATTCCTCCCCTCCGAAAGGCGCGCCTCACCCGGCCACGGCCTCCAAATCGCTCCCCTTCCTCGGGATCGCCCCCTCGCCCGGGAAAACCCGCTCCCCGCCGTCCCACAGCACTCCGACTCGGCCAGGCAGCCTCACGGGCACAGCGACTCCTGCCCACCTCGGGAACCGACGCCCCGCTCGGGCTCAGGCTCCGAAAAACCACCACAGCGGGGCAGCTACCCTCAATGCAGCCGAAATTCAAATCCCTCCCCTTCGAGAGGCGCGCCTCACCCGGCCACGGCCTCCAAATCGCTCCCCTTAGGCGAAAATTAAGCCCCCGTGGCCGATAATACCCCTCCTTGATCGTGCACAAGGGCAGCTCCAAGTTGAACGGGCTCAGGCTCCAAAAACCCACAACAGCGGGCAGCTACCCTCAATGCAGCCGAAATTCAAATCCCTCCCCTTCGAGAGGCGCGCCTCACCCGGCCACGGCCTCCAAATCGCTCCCCTTAGGCGAAAATTAAGCCCCCGTGGCCGATAATACCCCTCCTTGATCGTGCACAAGGGCAGCTCCAAGTTGAACGGGCTCAGGCTCCAAAAACCCACAACAGCGGGCAGCTACCCTCAATGCAGCCGAAATTCAAATCCCTCCCCTTCGAAAGGCGCGCCTCACCCGGCCACGGCCTCCAAATCGCTCCCCTTAGGCGAAAATTAAGCCCCCGTGGCGGATAATACCCCTCCTTGATCGTGCACAAGGGCAGCTCCAAGTTGAACGGAGAAGTCAGTAACCAACCAAAAATAAGCTTGGTTACTGATTTCTCCCGTTGGTTACTGACTTCTCCCTTTGGTTACTGATTTCTCCCGTTGGTTACTCATTTCTCTTGTTGGTTACTGATTTCTCCCGTTGGTTACTGACTTCTCCCTTTGGTTACTGATTTCTCCCGTTGGTTACTGACTTCTCCCGTTGGTTACTCATTTCTCCCGTTGGTTACTCATTTCTCCCGTTGGTTACTCATTTCTCCTGTTGGTTACTGATTTCTTGGTTACTCATTTCTCTTCTTGGTTACTCATTTCTCCTGTTGGTTACTGATTTCTTGGTTACTCATTTCTCTTCTTGGTTACTCATTTCCCTTTCTGACACTTAGAATTTTTTTTGACACTTAGAATTCTTTTTGACACTTAGAATTTTTTTTGACACTTAGAATTTTTTTTGACACTTAGAATTTTTTTTGACACTTAGAATTTTTTTGACACTTAGAATTTTTTTTGACACTTAGAATTTTTTTTGACACTTAGAATTTTTTTTGACACTTAGAATTTTTTTTGACACTTAGAATTTTTTTGACACTTAGAATTTTTTTTGACACTTAGAATTTTTTTTGACACTTAGAATTTTTTTTGACACTTAGAATTTTTTTTGACACTTAGAATTTTTTTTGACACTTAGAATTTTTTTTGACACTTAGAATTCTTTTTGACACTTAGAATTTTTTTTGACACTTAGAATTTTTTTGACACTTAGAATTTTTTTGACACTTAGAATTCTTTTTGACACTTAGAATTTTTTTTGACACTTAGAATTTTTTTTGACACTTAGAATTTTTTTTGACACTTAGAATTTTTTTCTAAGTTTTTCCTTCTGGTTACTGACTTCCCTCGTCGGGCACGGGGATTTTCGACTTCCTCCTCCCGACCGAGGGGCCTCATTTTCGGGCATTTTCCTCAGATTTCCAAGCATTTTTAGACACTTTTCCCGACTTTTCCTGCTTACTGATTTCACACTTTTGGCCATTTTTATGCATTTTCCTGGTTACTGATTTCACGCTTTTGGACATTTTCGGAGGTTCCGACGGCTTTTTCGCCTTACTGCTTCGGGCACTTTGCTGACCTTTTCCCGCTTACCCCTTTCAAGGTTTTGGACGTCTCCGGTCGGGTCCGCGCCCCTCGCCCGGGCCGGAACGCCTCCCCGCCGGCCGAGTTCCTCGGGGTCGCCCCCTCGCCCGGGAAAAACCGCTCCCCGCCGTCCCACAGCACTCCGACTCGGCCAGGCAGCCTCACGGGCACAGCGACTCCTGCCCACCTCGGGAACCGACGCCCCGCTCGGGCTCAGGCTCCGAAAAACCACCACAGCGGGGCAGCTACCCTCAATGCAGCCGAAATTCAAATTCCTCCCCTTCGAGAGGCGCGCCTCACCCGGCCACGGCCTCCAAATCGCTCCCCTTAGGCGAAAATTAAGCCCCCGTGGCGGATAATACCCCTCCTTGATCGTGCACAAGGGCAGCTCCAAGTTGAACGGAGAAGTCAGTAACCAACCAAAAATAAGCTTGGTTACTGATTTCTCCCGTTGGTTACTGACTTCTCCCTTTGGTTACTGATTTCTCCCGTTGGTTACTCATTTCTCTTGTTGGTTACTGATTTCTCCCGTTGGTTACTGACTTCTCCCTTTGGTTACTGATTTC
>NW_026728292.1:97500-102500 GCF_030684315.1 Stegostoma tigrinum
CCCTCCGACGTTTCGGGCCCGGAGGCCTTGGACAGTTAGAACTGGCGCGAAGAGATCGGAAGGTCTGGTAGGAAGTCGCCAAGACTATGTCGAACACAACCGCCAAAGTGTCGAGGAACACAAATCGCCACCAGAGTGTCGAAGTTAAAAGCAGCACTGAGTATCGAACACAAAAATCGCCAGACTGTCGAACTTAATTCAGCTCAGAGTATCGAACACAAAAATCGCCAGACTGTCGAACTTAATTCAGCTCAGAGTATCGAACACAAAAATCGCCAGACTGTCGAACTTACCATGGGCTCAGAGTATCGAGTGTTAATCGCCCAGGTGTGTCGAACTTAAAATGGGCGGATTATCGAGTGTTTAATCGCCCGAGTGTCGAACTTAAAATGGGCGGATTATCGAGTGTTTAATCGCCCGAGTGTCGAACTTAAAATGGGCGGATTATCGAGTGTTTAATCGCCCGAGTGTCGAATGTCACGGCCAACATGTTCACAATTCGACAAAGCGTTCGAAAGTTCGACTATTAGCGTTCAAAAGTTCGACTGTTAGCGTTCAAAAGTTCGACAAAGTGTTCGCATGTTCGACAAAGTGTTCAAAATTCGACAAAGTGTTCGAAATTCGACAAAGTGTTCAAAATTCGACAAAGTGTTCAAAATTCGACAAAGTGTTCAAAATTCGACAAAGTGTTCAAAATCCGACCTCCGAGAGCTCTTTGGCATGCACACGAGTTCCAAATTGCCGCCCACCGTCTTTGGAACCGTTCCTCGGGCCCGTCTCAAAGTGGTCCCGAGCCGCCATTTTGTTCTAAAAAACGTGTTCCCGAAAATCTCCGGGTACCCCGCCAACCCCCCCGGCCGAAAATGACGAGTTGCACTTTGGGGGCGAATTTGAAATTTCAGTCCGACGATGAGGCACCGAAAGCCCGCAAACGGTACTCGGATCGTCCCCCTTGCCGACTTCCGTGATTTTTCAAAGTTAAAGTTTTCGGGCTGCGGACACTTTATTGCAACGGGGCAAGGCGCCGGGGCGAATTCCCACCCCTCCAGCGGGGCCCTGGAACTCCAACCCGGCGTGGATTTTCGGATTTTTCCCCTTCCCCACCGACTTTCCTCCGCTGACACTTAGAATTTTTTTTGACACTTAGAATTTTTTTTGACACTTAGAATTTTTTTGACACTTAGAATTTTTTTTGACACTTAGAATTTTTTTTGACACTTAGAATTTTTTTTGACACTTAGAATTTTTTTGACACTTAGAATTTTTTTGACACTTAGAATTTTTTTTGACACTTAGAATTTTTTTTGACACTTAGAATTTTTTTGACACTTAGAATTTTTTTGACACTTAGAATTTTTTTTGACACTTAGAATTTTTTTTGACACTTAGAATTTTTTTTGACACTTAGAATTTTTTTGACACTTAGAATTTTTTTTGACACTTAGAATTTTTTTCTAAGTTTTTCCTTCTGGTTACTGACTTCCCTCGTCGGGCACGGGGATTTTCGACTTCCTCCTCCCGACCGAGGGGCCTCATTTTCGGGCATTTTCCTCAGATTTCCAAGCATTTTTAGACACTTTTCCCGACTTTTCCTGCTTACTGATTTCACACTTTTGGCCATTTTTATGCATTTTCCCGACTTTTCCTGCTTACTGATTTCACACTTTTGGCCATTTTTATGCATTTTCCCGACTTTTCCTGCTTACTGATTTCACACTTTTGGCCATTTTTAAGCATTTTCCTGGTTACTGATTTCACGCTTTTGGACATTTTCGGAGGTTCTGACGGCTTTTTCGCCTTACTGCTTCGGACATTTCGGGCACTTGGCTGACTTTTCCCGCTTACTCCTTCCGGGCTTTTACTCATTTTCGGAGGTTCTGACGGCTTTTTCGCCTTACTGCTTCGGACATTTCGGGCACTTGGCTGACTTTTCCCGCTTACTCCTTCCGGGCTTTTACTCATTTTCGGAGGTTCTGACGGCTTTTTCGCCTTACTGCTTCGGACATTTCGGGCACTTGGCTGACTTTTCCCGCTTACTCCTTCCGGGCTTTTACTCATTTTCGGAGGTTCTGACGGCTTTTTCGCCTTACTGCTTCGGACATTTCGGGCACTTGGCTGACTTTTCCCGCTTACTCCTTCCGGGCTTTTACTCATTTTCGGAGGTTCTGACGGCTTTTTCGCCTTACTGCTTCGGACATTTCGGGCACTTGGCTGACTTTTCCCGCTTACTCCTTCCGGGCTTTTACTCATTTTCGGAGGTTCCGACGGCTTTTTCGCCTTACTGCTTCGGACATTTCGGGCACTTTGCTGACTTCTCCACCTTACTCCTTCCGGGCTTTTACTCATTTTCGGAGGTTCCGACGGCTTTTTCGCCTTACTGCTTCGGGCACTTTGCTGACCTTTTCCCGCTTACCCCTTTCAAGGTTTTGGACGTCTCCGGTCGGGTCCGCGCCCCTCGCCCGGGCCGGAACGCCTCCCCGCCGGCCGAGTTCCTCGGGGTCGCCCCCTCGCCAGGGAAAACCCGCTCCCCGCCGTCCCACAGCACTCCGACTCGGCCAGGCAGCCTCACGGGCACAGCGACTCCTGCCCACCTCGGGAACCGACGCCCCGCTCGGGCTCAGGCTCCGAAAAACCACCACAGCGGGGCAGCTACCCTCAATGCAGCCGAAATTCAAACTCCTCCCCTCCGAAAGGCGCGCCTCACCCGGCCACGGCCTCGGAACTGCTCCCCTTCCTCGGGATCGGCCCCTCGCCCGGGAAAACCCGCTCCCCGCCGTCCCACAGCACTCCGACTCGGCCAGGCAGCCTCACGGGCACAGCGACTCCTGCCCACCTCGGGAACCGACGCCCCGCTCGGGCTCAGGCTCCAAAAACCCACAACAGCGGGCAGCTACCCTCAATGCAGCCGAAATTCAAATTCCTCCCCTCCGAAAGGCGCGCCTCACCCGGCCACGGCCTCCAAATCGCTCCCCTTCCTCGGGATCGCCCCCTCGCCCGGGAAAACCCGCTCCCCGCCGTCCCACAGCACTCCGACTCGGCCAGGCAGCCTCACGGGCACAGCGACTCCTGCCCACCTCGGGAACCGACGCCCCGCTCGGGCTCAGGCTCCGAAAAACCACCACAGCGGGGCAGCTACCCTCAATGCAGCCGAAATTCAAATCCCTCCCCTTCGAGAGGCGCGCCTCACCCGGCCACGGCCTCCAAATCGCTCCCCTTAGGCGAAAATTAAGCCCCCGTGGCCGATAATACCCCTCCTTGATCGTGCACAAGGGCAGCTCCAAGTTGAACGGGCTCAGGCTCCAAAAACCCACAACAGCGGGCAGCTACCCTCAATGCAGCCGAAATTCAAATCCCTCCCCTTCGAGAGGCGCGCCTCACCCGGCCACGGCCTCCAAATCGCTCCCCTTAGGCGAAAATTAAGCCCCCGTGGCCGATAATACCCCTCCTTGATCGTGCACAAGGGCAGCTCCAAGTTGAACGGGCTCAGGCTCCGAAAAACCACCACAGCGGGGCAGCTACCCTCAATGCAGCCGAAATTCAAATCCCTCCCCTTCGAGAGGCGCGCCTCACCCGGCCACGGCCTCCAAATCGCTCCCCTTAGGCGAAAATTAAGCCCCCGTGGCCGATAATACCCCTCCTTGATCGTGCACAAGGGCAGCTCCAAGTTGAACGGGCTCAGGCTCCGAAAAACCCACAACAGCGGGCAGCTACCCTCAATGCAGCCGAAATTCAAATCCCTCCCCTTCGAGAGGCGCGCCTCACCCGGCCACGGCCTCCAAATCGCTCCCCTTAGGCGAAAATTAAGCCCCCGTGGCCGATAATACCCCTCCTTGATCGTGCACAAGGGCAGCTCCAAGTTGAACGGGCTCAGGCTCCAAAAACCCACAACAGCGGGCAGCTACCCTCAATGCAGCCGAAATTCAAATCCCTCCCCTTCGAAAGGCGCGCCTCACCCGGCCACGGCCTCCAAATCGCTCCCCTTAGGCGAAAATTAAGCCCCCGTGGCCGATAATACCCCTCCTTGATCGTGCACAAGGGCAGCTCCAAGTTGAACGGAGAAGTCAGTAACCAACCAAAAATAAGCTTGGTTACTGATTTCTCCCGTTGGTTACTGACTTCTCCCTTTGGTTACTGATTTCTCCCGTTGGTTACTCATTTCTCTTGTTGGTTACTGATTTCTCCCGTTGGTTACTGACTTCTCCCTTTGGTTACTGATTTCTCCCGTTGGTTACTGACTTCTCCCGTTGGTTACTCATTTCTCCCGTTGGTTACTCATTTCTCCCGTTGGTTACTCATTTCTCCTGTTGGTTACTGATTTCTTGGTTACTCATTTCTCTTCTTGGTTACTCATTTCTCCTGTTGGTTACTGATTTCTTGGTTACTCATTTCTCTTCTTGGTTACTCATTTCCCTTTCTGACACTTAGAATTTTTTTTGACACTTAGAATTCTTTTTGACACTTAGAATTTTTTTTGACACTTAGAATTTTTTTTGACACTTAGAATTTTTTTTGACACTTAGAATTTTTTTTGACACTTAGAATTTTTTTGACACTTAGAATTTTTTTTGACACTTAGAATTTTTTTTGACACTTAGAATTTTTTTTGACACTTAGAATTTTTTTTGACACTTAGAATTTTTTTGACACTTAGAATTTTTTTTGACACTTAGAATTTTTTTTGACACTTAGAATTTTTTTTGACACTTAGAATTTTTTTTGACACTTAGAATTTTTTTGACACTTAGAATTCTTTTTGACACTTAGAATTTTTTTTGACACTTAGAATTTTTTTTGACACTTAGAATTTTTTTTGACACTTAGAATTTTTTTCTAAGTTTTTCCTTCTGGTTACTGACTTCCCTCGTCGGGCACGGGGATTTTCGACTTCCTCCTCCCGACCGAGGGGCCTCATTTTCGGGCATTTTCCTCAGATTTCCAAGCATTTTTAGACACTTTTCCCGACTTTTCCTGCTTACTGATTTCACACTTTTGGCCATTTT
>NW_026728292.1:115000-120459 GCF_030684315.1 Stegostoma tigrinum
TTGTTCTAAAAAACGTGTTCCCGAAAATCTCCGGGTACCCCGCCAACCCCCCGGCCGAAAATGACGAGTTGCACTTTGGGGGCGAATTTGAAATTTCAGTCCGACGATGAGGCACCGAAAGCCCGCAAACGGTACTCGGATCGTCCCCCTTGCCGACTTCCGTGATTTTTCAAAGTTAAAGTTTTCGGGCTGCGGACACTTTATTGCAACGGGGCAAGGCGCCGGGGCGAATTCCCACCCCTCCAGCGGGGCCCTGGAACTCCAACCCGGCGTGGATTTTCGGATTTTTCCCCTTCCCCACCGACTTTCCTCCGCTGACACTTAGAATTTTTTTTGACACTTAGAATTTTTTTGACACTTAGAATTTTTTTGACACTTAGAATTTTTTTTGACACTTAGAATTTTTTTTGACACTTAGAATTTTTTTTGACACTTAGAATTTTTTTGACACTTAGAATTTTTTGACACTTAGAATTTTTTTTGACACTTAGAATTTTTTTTGACACTTAGAATTTTTTTGACACTTAGAATTTTTTTGACACTTAGAATTTTTTTTGACACTTAGAATTTTTTTGACACTTAGAATTTTTTTTGACACTTAGAATTTTTTTGACACTTAGAATTTTTTTTGACACTTAGAATTTTTTTCTAAGTTTTTCCTTCTGGTTACTGACTTCCCTCGTCGGGCACGGGATTTTCGACTTCCTCCTCCCGACCGAGGGGCCTCATTTTCGGGCATTTTCCTCAGATTTCCAAGCATTTTTAGACACTTTTCCCGACTTTTCCTGCTTACTGATTTCACACTTTTGGCCATTTTTATGCATTTTCCCGACTTTTCCTGCTTACTGATTTCACACTTTTGGCCATTTTTATGCATTTTCCCGACTTTTCCTGCTTACTGATTTCACACTTTTGGCCATTTTTAAGCATTTTCCTGGTTACTGATTTCACGCTTTTGGACATTTTCGGAGGTTCTGACGGCTTTTTCGCCTTACTGCTTCGGACATTTCGGGCACTTGGCTGACTTTTCCCGCTTACTCCTTCCGGGCTTTTACTCATTTTCGGAGGTTCTGACGGCTTTTTCGCCTTACTGCTTCGGACATTTCGGGCACTTGGCTGACTTTTCCCGCTTACTCCTTCCGGGCTTTTACTCATTTTCGGAGGTTCTGACGGCTTTTTCGCCTTACTGCTTCGGACATTTCGGGCACTTGGCTGACTTTTCCCGCTTACTCCTTCCGGGCTTTTACTCATTTTCGGAGGTTCTGACGGCTTTTTCGCCTTACTGCTTCGGACATTTCGGGCACTTGGCTGACTTTTCCCGCTTACTCCTTCCGGGCTTTTACTCATTTTCGGAGGTTCTGACGGCTTTTTCGCCTTACTGCTTCGGACATTTCGGGCACTTGGCTGACTTTTCCCGCTTACTCCTTCCGGGCTTTTACTCATTTTCGGAGGTTCCGACGGCTTTTTCGCCTTACTGCTTCGGACATTTCGGGCACTTTGCTGACTTCTCCACCTTACTCCTTCCGGGCTTTTACTCATTTTCGGAGGTTCCGACGGCTTTTTCGCCTTACTGCTTCGGGCACTTTGCTGACCTTTTCCCGCTTACCCCTTTCAAGGTTTTGGACGTCTCCGGTCGGGTCCGCGCCCCTCGCCCGGGCCGGAACGCCTCCCCGCCGGCCGAGTTCCTCGGGGTCGCCCCCTCGCCAGGGAAAACCCGCTCCCCGCCGTCCCACAGCACTCCGACTCGGCCAGGCAGCCTCACGGGCACAGCGACTCCTGCCCACCTCGGGAACCGACGCCCGCTCGGGCTCAGGCTCCGAAAAACCACCACAGCGGGGCAGCTACCCTCAATGCAGCCGAAATTCAAACTCCTCCCCTCCGAAAGGCGCGCCTCACCCGGCCACGGCCTCGGAACTGCTCCCCTTCCTCGGGATCGGCCCCTCGCCCGGGAAAACCCGCTCCCCGCCGTCCCACAGCACTCCGACTCGGCCAGGCAGCCTCACGGGCACAGCGACTCCTGCCCACCTCGGGAACCGACGCCCCGCTCGGGCTCAGGCTCCAAAAACCCACAACAGCGGGCAGCTACCCTCAATGCAGCCGAAATTCAAATTCCTCCCCTCCGAAAGGCGCGCCTCACCCGGCCACGGCCTCCAAATCGCTCCCCTTCCTCGGGATCGCCCCCTCGCCCGGGAAAACCCGCTCCCCGCCGTCCCACAGCACTCCGACTCGGCCAGGCAGCCTCACGGGCACAGCGACTCCTGCCCACCTCGGGAACCGACGCCCCGCTCGGGCTCAGGCTCCGAAAAACCACCACAGCGGGGCAGCTACCCTCAATGCAGCCGAAATTCAAATCCCTCCCCTTCGAGAGGCGCGCCTCACCCGGCCACGGCCTCCAAATCGCTCCCCTTAGGCGAAATTAAGCCCCCGTGGCCGATAATACCCCTCCTTGATCGTGCACAAGGGCAGCTCCAAGTTGAACGGGCTCAGGCTCCAAAAACCCACAACAGCGGGCAGCTACCCTCAATGCAGCCGAAATTCAAATCCCTCCCCTTCGAGAGGCGCGCCTCACCCGGCCACGGCCTCCAAATCGCTCCCTTAGGCGAAAATTAAGCCCCCGTGGCCGATAATACCCCTCCTTGATCGTGCACAAGGGCAGCTCCAAGTTGAACGGGCTCAGGCTCCGAAAAACCACCACAGCGGGGCAGCTACCCTCAATGCAGCCGAAATTCAAATCCCTCCCCTTCGAGAGGCGCGCCTCACCCGGCCACGGCCTCCAAATCGCTCCCCTTAGGCGAAAATTAAGCCCCGTGGCCGATAATACCCCTCCTTGATCGTGCACAAGGGCAGCTCCAAGTTGAACGGGCTCAGGCTCCGAAAAACCCACAACAGCGGGCAGCTACCCTCAATGCAGCCGAAATTCAAATCCCTCCCCTTCGAGAGGCGCGCCTCACCCGGCCACGGCCTCCAAATCGCTCCCCTTAGGCGAAAATTAAGCCCCCGTGGCCGATAATACCCCTCCTTGATCGTGCACAAGGGCAGCTCCAAGTTGAACGGGCTCAGGCTCCAAAAACCCACAACAGCGGGCAGCTACCCTCAATGCAGCCGAAATTCAAATCCCTCCCCTTCGAAAGGCGCGCCTCACCCGGCCACGGCCTCCAAATCGCTCCCCTTAGGCGAAAATTAAGCCCCCGTGGCCGATAATACCCCTCCTTGATCGTGCACAAGGGCAGCTCCAAGTTGAACGGAGAAGTCAGTAACCAACCAAAAATAAGCTTGGTTACTGATTTCTCCGTTGGTTACTGACTTCTCCCTTTGGTTACTGATTTCTCCCGTTGGTTACTCATTTCTCTTGTTGGTTACTGATTTCTCCCGTGGTTACTGACTTCTCCCTTTGGTTACTGATTTCTCCCGTTGGTTACTGACTTCTCCCGTTGGTTACTCATTTCTCCCGTTGGTTACTCATTTCTCCCGTTGGTTACTCATTTCTCCTGTTGGTTACTGATTTCTTGGTTACTCATTTCTCTTCTTGGTTACTCATTTCTCCTGTTGGTTACTGATTTCTTGGTTACTCATTTCTCTTCTTGGTTACTCATTTCCCTTTCTGACACTTAGAATTTTTTTTGACACTTAGAATTCTTTTGACACTTAGAATTTTTTTTGACACTTAGAATTTTTTTTGACACTTAGAATTTTTTTGACACTTAGAATTTTTTTTGACACTTAGAATTTTTTTGACACTTAGAATTTTTTTTGACACTTAGAATTTTTTTTGACACTTAGAATTTTTTTTGACACTTAGAATTTTTTTTGACACTTAGAATTTTTTTGACACTTAGAATTTTTTTTGACACTTAGAATTTTTTTTGACACTTAGAATTTTTTTTGACACTTAGAATTTTTTTTGACACTTAGAATTTTTTTGACACTTAGAATTCTTTTTGACACTTAGAATTTTTTTTGACACTTAGAATTTTTTTTGACACTTAGAATTTTTTTTGACACTTAGAATTTTTTTCTAAGTTTTTCCTTCTGGTTACTGACTTCCCTCGTCGGGCACGGGGATTTTCGACTTCCTCCTCCCGACCGAGGGGCCTCATTTTCGGGCATTTTCCTCAGATTTCCAAGCATTTTTAGACACTTTTCCCGACTTTTCCTGCTTACTGATTTCACACTTTTGGCCATTTTATGCATTTTCCTGGTTACTGATTTCACGCTTTTGGACATTTTCGGAGGTTCCGACGGCTTTTTCGCCTTACTGCTTCGGGCACTTTGCTGACCTTTTCCCGCTTACCCCTTTCAAGGTTTTGGACGTCTCCGGTCGGGTCCGCGCCCCTCGCCCGGGCCGGAACGCCTCCCCGCCGGCCGAGTTCCTCGGGGTCGCCCCCTCGCCAGGGAAAACCCGCTCCCCGCCGTCCCACAGCACTCCGACTCGGCCAGGCAGCCTCACGGGCACAGCGACTCCTGCCCACCTCGGGAACCGACGCCCCGCTCGGGCTCAGGCTCCGAAAAACCACCACAGCGGGGCAGCTACCCTCAATGCAGCCGAAATTCAAATTCCTCCCCTTCGAGAGGCGCGCCTCACCCGGCCACGGCCTCGGAACCGCTCCCCTTCCTCGGGATCGGCCCCTCGCCCGGGAAAACCCGCTCCCCGCCGTCCCACAGCACTCCGACTCGGCCAGGCAGCCTCACGGGCACAGCGACTCCTGCCCACCTCGGGAACCGACGCCCCGCTCGGGCTCAGGCTCCGAAAAACCACCACAGCGGGGCAGCTACCCTCAATGCAGCCGAAATTCAAA
Source organism: Stegostoma tigrinum (assembly GCF_030684315.1). Taxonomy (NCBI): domain Eukaryota; kingdom Metazoa; phylum Chordata; class Chondrichthyes; order Orectolobiformes; family Stegostomatidae; genus Stegostoma; species Stegostoma tigrinum. Next base: position 119,797 of record NW_026728292.1, read on the forward strand.
TCCCTCCCCTTCGAGAGGCGCGCCTCACCCGGCCACGGCCTCCAAATCGCTCCCCTTAGGCGAAAATTAAGCCCCCGTGGCGGATAATACCCCTCCTTGATCGTGCACAAGGGCAGCTCCAAGTTGAACGGAGAAGTCAGTAACCAACCAAAAATAAGCTTGGTTACTGATTTCTCCCGTTGGTTACTGACTTCTCCCTTTGGTTACTGATTTCTCCCGTTGGTTACTCATTTCTCTTGTTGGTTACTGACTTCTCCCGTTGGTTACTGACTTCTCCCTTTGGTTACTGATTTCTCCCGTTGGTTACTGACTTCTCCCTTTGGTTACTGATTTCTCCCGTTGGTTACTGACTTCTCCCGTTGGTTACTGACTTCTCCGTTGGTTACTCATTTCTCCCGTTGGTTACTCATTTCTCCCGTTGGTTACTGACTTCTCCCGTTGGTTACTCATTTCTCCCGTTGGTTACTCATTTCTCTTCTTGGTTACTGATTTCCACCGTTGTTACTGAGTTCTCGAGAGGTTGTTCATTTTGTCACCCGCGGAAAATTTCCAAGTGTCGAGTGGTTACTGATTTCTCGGTTCCTCATTTTGTCAGCTCCGGAAAAATTTCCAAGTGTCGAGTGGTTACTGATTTCTCGGTTCCTCATTTTGTCAGCTCCGGAA
>NW_026728293.1:0-118205 GCF_030684315.1 Stegostoma tigrinum
AGTTTAGATTTTGGTCTTCTGAAGTGCTTCTCTCACTAAAATAAGCATTTGGGTAAATCCAGGATCGAAAGTTGGGTCGTTTGGTGAAGTTTAGATTATGGCTTTCTGATGTGCATATCTGACTGAAAGAAGCATTTCAGTGAAGTCAGCATCAAAAGTTGAGTCGTTTAGTGAAGTTTAGATTTTGGCCTTCTGAAGTGCTTATCTGACTGAAATAAGCAATTCAGTGAAACGAGCATCAAAATTTGAGTCGTTTGGTGAGGTTGGGATTTTGGCATTCTGAAGTGCTGATCTCGCAGAAATAAGCACTTCAGTGAACTGAGCATCGAAAGATGTTTGGTTTTGTGAAGTTGTGATTTTGGCCTTCTGAAGTGCTTATCTGAATGAAATACGCTCTTCAAAGAACCCAGCATCATAAGTTTTTTGGTTTGTTGAAGATGTGATTTTGGACTTCTGAAGTGCTTATCTCACTGAAATAAGCAATTCAGTGAACCCAGCATCATAAGTTTTTTGGTTTGGTGAAGTTTAGATTTTGTTCTTCTGAAGTGCATATCTGACTGAAAGAAGCATTTCAGTGAAATCAGCATCAAAAGTTGAGTCGTTTTGTGAAGTTTAGATTTTGGCCATCTGAAGTGCTTATCTCACTGAAACAAGCACTTCTATGAACGCAGCATCAAAAGTTGATTGGTTTGGTGAAGTTTCGATTTTGGTCTTCTGAAGTGCAAATCACACTGAAATAAGCGTTTCAGTGAACACAGCATCGAAAGTTGAGTGGTTTGGTGAAGTTTAGATTTTGGTCTTCTGAAGTGCAAATCACACTGAAATAAGCGTTTCAGTGAACACAGCATCGAAAGTTGAGTGGTTTGGTGAAGTTTAGATTTTGGTCTTCTGAAGTGCTTATCTCACTGAAATAAACATTTGTGTCAATCCAGGGTCGAAAGTTGGGTGGTTTGGTGAAGATGACATTTTGGCCTTCTGATGTGCATATCTGACTTGAAAGAAGCATTTCAGTGAAATCAGCATCAAAAGTGGAGTCGTTGGTGAGGTTGGGATTTTGTTTTAGTGAAGTGCTTATCTCTCTGAAATAAGCACTTCAGTGAACCCAGCATCGAAAGTTGAGTGGTTTGGTGAAGTTTAGATTTTGGTCTTCTGAAGTGCTTCTCTCACGAAAATAAGCATTTGCGTAAATCCAGGATCGAAATTTGGGTGGTTTGATGAAGTTGAGATTTTGGCCTTCTGAAGTGCTCAACTGACTGAAAGAAGCATTTCAGTGAAACCAGCATCAAAAGTTGAGTCGTTTGTTGAGGTTGGGAATTTGGCATTCTGAAGTGCTTATCTCGCTGAAATAAGCACTGCAGTGAGCCCAGCATCGAAAGATGAGTGGTTTTGTGAAGTTGAGATTTAGGCATTCTGAGTTGCTTATGTCACTGAAATAAGCATTTGTGTAAATCCAGGATCGAAAATTGGGTGGTTTGGTGAAGTTTAGATTTTGGCCTTCTGAAGTGCATATCTGTCTGAAAGAAGCATTTCAGTGAAATCAGCATCAAAAGTTGAGTCGTTTTGTGAAGTTTAGATTTTGGCCTTCTGAAGTGCTTATCTCACTGAAATAAGCACTTCTATGAACGCAGCATCAAAAGTTGATTGGTTTGGTGAAGTTTCGATTTTGGTCTTCTGAAGTGCAAATCTCACTGAAATAAGAACTTCAGTGAACCCAGCATCGAAAGTTGCGTGGTTTGGAGAAGTTTCGATTTTGGTCTTCTGAAGTGCTTATCTCTCTGAAATAAACATTTGTGTAAATCCAGGATCGAAAGTTGGGTGGTTTAGTGAAGTTGACATTTTGGCCTTCTGATGTGCATATCTGACTGAAAGAAGCATTTCAGTGAAATCAGCATGAAAAGTGGAGTCGTTTGGTGAGGTTGGGATTTTGGCGTAGTGAAGTGCTTATCTCTCTGAAATAAGCACTTCAGTGAACGCAGCATCGAAAGTTGATTGGTTTGGTGAAGTTTAGATTTTGGTCTTCTGAAGTGCTTCACTCACTAAAATAAGCATTTGGGTAAATCCAGGATCGAAAGTTGGGTCGTTTGGTGAAGTTTAGATTATGGCTTTCTGATGTGCATATCTGACTGAAAGAAGCATTTCAGTGAAGTCAGCATCAAAAGTTGAGTCGTTTAGTGAAGTTTAGATTTTGGCCTTCTGAAGTGCTTATCTGACTGAAATAAGCAATTCAGTGAAACGAGCATCAAAATTTGAGTCGTTTGGTGAGGTTGGGATTTTGGCATTCTGAAGTGCTGATCTCGCAGAAATAAGCACTTCAGTGAACTGAGCATCGAAAGATGTTTGGTTTTGTGAAGTTGTGATTTTGGCCTTCTGAAGTGCTTATCTGAATGAAATACGCTCTTCAAAGAACCCAGCATCATAAGTTTTTTGGTTTGTTGAAGATGTGATTTTGGACTTCTGAAGTGCTTATCTCACTGAAATAAGCAATTCAGTGAACCCAGCATCATAAGTTTTTTGGTTTGGTGAAGTTTAGATTTTGTTCTTCTGAAGTGCATATCTGACTGAAAGAAGCATTTCAGTGAAATCAGCATCAAAAGTTGAGTCGTTTTGTGAAGTTTAGATTTTGGCCATCTGAAGTGCTTATCTCACTGAAACAAGCACTTCTATGAACGCAGCATCAAAAGTTGATTGGTTTGGTGAAGTTTCGATTTTGGTCTTCTGAAGTGCAAATCACACTGAAATAAGCGTTTCAGTGAACACAGCATCGAAAGTTGAGTGGTTTGGTGAAGTTTAGATTTTGGTCTTCTGAAGTGCAAATCACACTGAAATAAGCGTTTCAGTGAACACAGCATCGAAAGTTGAGTGGTTTGGTGAAGTTTAGATTTTGGTCTTCTGAAGTGCTTATCTCACTGAAATAAACATTTGTGTCAATCCAGGGTCGAAAGTTGGGTGGTTTGGTGAAGATGACATTTTGGCCTTCTGATGTGCATATCTGACTTGAAAGAAGCATTTCAGTGAAATCAGCATCAAAAGTGGAGTCGTTGGTGAGGTTGGGATTTTGTTTTAGTGAAGTGCTTATCTCTCTGAAATAAGCACTTCAGTGAACCCAGCATCGAAAGTTGAGTGGTTTGGTGAAGTTTAGATTTTGGTCTTCTGAAGTGCTTCTCTCACGAAAATAAGCATTTGCGTAAATCCAGGATCGAAATTTGGGTGGTTTGATGAAGTTGAGATTTTGGCCTTCTGAAGTGCTCAACTGACTGAAAGAAGCATTTCAGTGAAACCAGCATCAAAAGTTGAGTCGTTTGGTGAGGTTGGGAATTTGGCATTCTGAAGTGCTTATCTCGCTGAAATATTCACAGCAGTGAGCCCAGCATCGAAAGATGAGTGTTTTTGTGAAGTTGAGATTTTGGCCTTCTGAAGTGCTTATCTCACTGAAATAAGCATTTGAGTAAATCCAGGATCGAAAGTTGGGTGGTTTGGTGAAGTTGAGATTTTGGCCTTCTGATGTGCATATCTGACTGAAAGAAGCTTTTCAGTGAAATCAGCATCAAAAGTGGAGTCGTTTCGTGAAGTTTAGATTTTGGCCTTCTGAAGTACTTATCTCGTTGAAATAAACACTTCAGTGAACTCAGCATCGAAAGATGTGTGGTTTTGTGAAGTTGTGATTTTGGCCTTCTGAAGTACTTATCTGAATGAAATGCGCTCTTCAGTGAACCCAGCTTCATAAGTTTTACGGTTTGGTGAAGATGTGATTTTGGACTTCTGAAGTGCTTATCTCACTGAAATAAGCAATTCAGTGAACGCAGCAACAAAAGTTGAGTGGTTTGGTGAAGTTTAGATTTTGGTCTTCTGAAGTGCTTATCTCACTGAAATAAGCACTTCAGTGAACCCAGCGTCGAAAGTTGAGTGGTTTGGTGAAGTTTAGATTTTGGTCTTCTGAAGTGCTTATCTCACTGAAATAAACATTTGTGTAAATCCAGGATCGAAAGTTGGGTGGTTTGGTGAAGTTGAGATTTTTGCCTTCTGATGTGCATATCTGATTGAAAGAAGCATTTCAGTAAAATCAGCATCAAAAGTGGAGTCGTTTGGTGAGGTTGGGATATTGGTGTAGTGAAATGCTTATCTCTCTGAAATAAGCACTTCAGTGAATCCAGCATCGAAAGTTGAGTGGTTTGGTGAAGTTTAGATTTTGGTCTTCTGAAGTGCTTCTCTCACTAAAATAAGCATTTGGGTAAATCCAGGATCGAAAGTTGGGTGGTTTGGTGAAGTTTAGATTTTGGCCTTCTGATGTGCATATCTGAATGAAAGAAGCATTTCAGTGAAATCAGCATCAAAAGTTGAGTCGTTTAGTGAAGTTTAGATTTTGGCCTTCTGAAGTGCTTATCTGACTGAAATAAGCAATTCAGTGAAACGAGCATCAAACGTTGAGTCGTTTGGTGAGGTTGGGATTTTGGCATTCTGAAGTGCTGATCTCGCTGAAATAAGCACTTCAGTGAACTGAGCATCGAAAGATGTTTGGTTTTGTGAAGTTGTGATTTTGGCCTTCTGAAGTGCTTATCTGAATGAAATACGCTCTTCAAAGAACCCAGCATCATAAGTTTTTTGGTTTGTTGAAGATGTGATTTTGGACTGCTGAAGTGCTTATCTCACTGAAATAAGCAATTCAGTGAACCCAGCATCATAAGTTTTTTGGTTTGGTGAAGTTTAGATTTTGTTCTTCTGAAGTGCATATCTGACTGAAAGAAGCATTTCAGTGAAATCAGCATCAAAAGTTGAGTCGTTTTGTGAAGTTTAGATTTTGGCCATCTGAAGTGCTTATCTCACTGAAACAAGCACTTCTATGAACGCAGCATCAAAAGTTGATTGGTTTGGTGAAGTTTCGATTTTGGTCTTCTGAAGTGCAAATCACACTGAAATAATAAGCACTTCAGTGAACCCAGCATCGAAAGTTGAGTGGTTTGGTGAAGTTTAGATTTTGGTCTTCTGAAGTGCTTATCTCACTGAAATAAACATTTGTGTCAATCCAGGATCGAAAGTTGGGTGGTTTGGTGAAGATGACATTTTGGCCTTCTGATGTGCATATCTGACTTGAAAGAAGCATTTCAGTGAAATCAGCATCAAAAGTGGAGTCGTTGGTGAGGTTGGGATTTTGGCGTAGTGAAGTTCTGATCTCTCTGAAATAAGCACTTCAGTGAACGCAGCATCGAAAGTTGAGTGGTTTGGTGAAGTTTAGATTTTGGTCTTCTGAAGTGCTTATCTCACTGAAATAAGCATTTGGGTAAATCCACGATCGAAAGTTGGGTGGTTTGGTGAAGTTGAGATTTTGGCCTTCTGATGTGCATATCTGACTGTAAGAAGCATTTCAGTGAAATCAGCATCAAAAGTTGAGTCGTTTAGAGAAGTTTAGATTTTGGTATTCTGAAGTGCTTGTCTCACTGAAATAAGCACTTCAGTGAACCCAGCGTCGAAAGTTGAGTGGTTTGGTGAAGTTTAGATTTTGGTCTTCTGAAGTGCTTATCTCACTGAAATAAACATTTGTGTAAATCCAGGATCGAAAGTTGGGTGGTTTGGTGAAGTTGAGATTTTTGCCTTCTGATGTGCATATCTGATTGAAAGAAGCATTTCAGTAAAATCAGCATCAAAAGTGGAGTCGTTTGGTGAGGTTGGGATTTTGGCGTAGTGAAATGCTTATCTCTCTGAAATAAGCACTTCAGTGAATCCAGCATCGAAAGTTGAGTGGTTTGGTGAAGTTTAGATTTTGGTCTTCTGAAGTGCTTATCTCACTGAAATAAGCTCTTGGGTAAATCCAGGATCGAAAGTTGGGTGGTTTGGTGAAGTTGAGATTTTGGCCTTCTGATGTGCATATCTGACTGTAAGAAGCATTTCAGTGAAATCAGCATCAAAATTTGAGTCGTTTAGAGAAGTTTAGATTTTGGTATTCTGAAGTGCTTATCTCACTGAAATAAGCACTTCAGTGAACTCAGCATCAAAAGATGTGTGGTTTTGTGATGTTGTGATTTTGGCCTTCTGAAGTGCTTATCTGACTGAAATAACCTCTTCAATGAACCCAGCATCGAAAGTTGAGTGTTTTGGTGAAGTTTAGATTTAGGTCTTCTGAAGTGATTATCTCACTGAAATAAGCATTTGGGTAAATCCAGGATCGAAATTTGGGTGTTTTTGTGGAGTTGAGATTTTGGCCTTCTGAAGTGCTCAACTGACTGAAAGAAACATTTCAGTGAAACCAGCATCAAAAGTTGAGTCGTTTGTTGAGGTTGGGAATTTGGCATTCTGAAGTGCTTATCTCGCTGAAATAAGCACTGCAGTGAGCCCAGCATCGAAAGATGAGTGGTTTTGTGAAGTTGAGATTTAGGCATTCTGAGTTGCTTATGTCACTGAAATAAGCATTTGTGTAAATCCAGGATCGAAAATTGGGTGGTTTGGTGAAGTTTAGATTTTGGCCTTCTGAAGTGCATATCTGTCTGAAAGAAGCATTTCAGTGAAATCAGCATCAAAAGTTGAGTCGTTTTGTGAAGTTTAGATTTTGGCCTTCTGAAGTGCTTATCTCACTGAAATAAGCACTTCTATGACCGCAGCATCAAAAGTTGATTGGTTTGGTGAAGTTTCGATTTTGGTCTTCTGAAGTGCAAATCTCACTGAAATAAGAACTTCAGTGAACCCAGCATCGAAAGTTGCGTGGTTTGGAGAAGTTTCGATTTTGGTCTTCTGAAGTGCTTATCTCTCTGAAATAAACATTTGTGTAAATCCAGGATCGAAAGTTGGGTGGTTTAGTGAAGTTGACATTTTGGCCTTCTGATGTGCATATCTGACTGAAAGAAGCATTTCAGTGAAATCAGCATGAAAAGTGGAGTCGTTTGGTGAGGTTGGGATTTTGGCGTAGTGAAGTGCTTATCTCTCTGAAATAAGCACTTCAGTGAACGCAGCATCGAAAGTTGATTGGCTTGGTGAAGTTTAGATTTTGGTCTTCTGAAGTGCTTATCTCACTAAAATAAGCATTTGGGTAAATCCAGGATCGAAAGTTGGGTCGTTTGGTGAAGTTTAGATTATGGCTTTCTGATGTGCATATCTGACTGAAAGAAGCATTTCAGTGAAGTCAGCATCAAAAGTTGAGTCGTTTAGTGAAGTTTAGATTTTGGCCTTCTGAAGTGCTTATCTGACTGAAATAAGCAATTCAGTGAAACGAGCATCAAAATTTGAGTCGTTTGGTGAGGTTGGGATTTTGGCATTCTGAAGTGCTGATCTCGCTGAAATAAGCACTTCAGTGAACTGAGCATCGAAAGATGTTTGGTTTTGTGAAGTTGTGATTTTGGCCTTCTGAAGTGCTTATCTGAATGAAATACGCTCTTCAAAGAACCCAGCATCATAAGTTTTTTGGTTTGTTGAAGATGTGATTTTGGACTTCTGAAGTGCTTATCTCACTGAAATAAGCAATTCAGTGAACCCAGCATCATAAGTTTTTTGGTTTGGTGAAGTTTAGATTTTGTTCTTCTGAAGTGCATATCTGACTGAAAGAAGCATTTCAGTGAAATCAGCATCAAAAGTTGAGACGTTTTGTGAAGTTTAGATTTTGGCCATCTGAAGTGCTTATCTCACTGAAACAAGCACTTCTATGAACGCAGCATCAAAAGTTGATTGGTTTGGTGAAGTTTCGATTTTGGTCTTCTGAAGTGCAAATCACACTGAAATAAGCGTTTCAGTGAACACAGCATCGAAAGTTGAGTGGTTTGGTGAAGTTTAGATTTTGGTCTTCTGAAGTGCAAATCACACTGAAATAAGCGTTTCAGTGAACACAGCATCGAAAGTTGAGTGGTTTGGTGAAGTTTAGATTTTGGTCTTCTGAAGTGCTTATCTCACTGAAATAAACATTTGTGTCAATCCAGGGTCGAAAGTTGGGTGGTTTGGTGAAGATGACATTTTGGCCTTCTGATGTGCATATCTGACTTGAAAGAAGCATTTCAGTGAAATCAGCATCAAAAGGGGAGTCGTTGGTGAGGTTGGGATTTTGTTTTAGTGAAGTGCTTATCTCTCTGAAATAAGCACTTCAGTGAACCCAGCATCGAAAGTTGAGTGGTTTGGTGAAGTTTAGATTTTGGTCTTCTGAAGTGCTTCTCTCACGAAAATAAGCATTTGCGTAAATCCAGGATCGAAATTTGGGTGGTTTGATGAAGTTGAGATTTTGGCCTTCTGAAGTGCTCAACTGACTGAAAGAAGCATTTCAGTGAAACCAGCATCAAAAGTTGAGTCGTTTGGTGAGGTTGGGAATTTGGCATTCTGAAGTGCTTATCTCGCTGAAATATTCACAGCAGTGAGCCCAGCATCGAAAGATGAGTGTTTTTGTGAAGTTGAGATTTTGGCCTTCTGAAGTGCTTATCTCACTGAAATAAGCATTTGAGTAAATCCAGGATCGAAAGTTGGGTGGTTTGGTGAAGTTGAGATTTTGGCCTTCTGATGTGCATATCTGACTGAAAGAAGCTTTTCAGTGAAATCAGCATCAAAAGTGGAGTCGTTTCGTGAAGTTTAGATTTTGGCCTTCTGAAGTACTTATCTCGTTGAAATAAACACTTCAGTGAACTCAGCATCGAAAGATGTGTGGTTTTGTGAAGTTGTGATTTTGGCCTTCTGAAGTACTTATCTGAATGAAATGCGCTCTTCAGTGAACCCAGCTTCATAAGTTTTATGGTTTGGTGAAGATGTGATTTTGGACTTCTGAAGTGCTTATCTCACTGAAATAAGCAATTCAGTGAACGCAGCAACAAAAGTTGAGTGGTTTGGTGAAGTTTAGATTTTGGTCTTCTGAAGTGCTTATCTCACTGAAATAAGCACTTCAGTGAACCCAGCGTCGAAAGTTGAGTGGTTTGGTGAAGTTTAGATTTTGGTCTTCTGAAGTGCTTATCTCACTGAAATAAACATTTGTGTAAATCCAGGATCGAAAGTTGGGTGGTTTGGTGAAGTTGAGATTTTTGCCTTCTGATGTGCATATCTGATTGAAAGAAGCATTTCAGTAAAATCAGCATCAAAAGTGGAGTCGTTTGGTGAGGTTGGGATTTTGGCGTAGTGAAATGCTTATCTCTCTGAAATAAGCACTTCAGTGAATCCAGCATCGAAAGTTGAGTGGTTTGGTGAAGTTTAGATTTTGGTCTTCTGAAGTGCTTATCTCACTGAAATAAGCTCTTGGGTAAATCCAGGATCGAAAGTTGGGTGGTTTGGTGAAGTTGAGATTTTGGCCTTCTGATGTGCATATCTGACTGTAAGATGCATTTCAGTGAAATCAGCATCAAAATTTGAGTCGTTTAGAGAAGATTAGATTTTGGTATTCTGAAGTGCTTATCTCACTGAAATGAGCACTTCAGTGAAATCAGCATCAAAAGTTGAATGGTTTAGTGAAGTTTTGATTTTGGTCTTCTGAAGTGCTTATCTCGCTGAAATAAGCACTTCAGTGAACTCAGCATCAAAAGATGTGTGGTTTTGTGATGTTGTGATTTTGGCCTTCTGAAGTGCTCATCTGACTGAAATAACCTCTTCAATGAACCCAGCATCGAAAGTTGAGTGTTTTCGTGAAGTTTAGATTTAGGTCTTCTGAAGTGATTATCTCACTGAAATAAGCATTTGGGTAAATCCAGGATCGAAAATTGGGTGGTTTGGTGAAGTTTAGATTTTGGCCTTCTGAAGTGCATATCTGTCTGAAAGAAGCATTTCAGTGAAATCAGCATCAAAAGTTGAGTCGTTTTGTGAAGTTTAGATTTTGGCCTTCTGAAGTGCTTATCTCACTGAAATAAGCACTTCTATGAACGCAGCATCAAAAGTTGATTGGTTTGGTGAAGTTTCGATTTTGGTCTTCTGAAGTGCAAATCTCACTGAAATAAGAACTTCAGTGAACCCAGCATCGAAAGTTGCGTGGTTTGGAGAAGTTTCGATTTTGGTCTTCTGAAGTGCTTATCTCTCTGAAATAAACATTTGTGTAAATCCAGGATCGAAAGTTGGGTGGTTTAGTGAAGTTGACATTTTGGCCTTCTGATGTGCATATCTGACTGAAAGAAGCATTTCAGTGAAATCAGCATGAAAAGTGGAGTCGTTTGGTGAGGTTGGGATTTTGGCGTAGTGAAGTGCTTATCTCTCTGAAATAAGCACTTCAGTGAACGCAGCATCGAAAGTTGATTGGTTTGGTGAAGTTTAGATTTTGGTCTTCTGAAGTGCTTCACTCACTAAAATAAGCATTTGGGTAAATCCAGGATCGAAAGTTGGGTCGTTTGGTGAAGTTTAGATTATGGCTTTCTGATGTGCATATCTGACTGAAAGAAGCATTTCAGTGAAGTCAGCATCAAAAGTTGAGTCGTTTAGTGAAGTTTAGATTTTGGCCTTCTGAAGTGCTTATCTGACTGAAATAAGCAATTCAGTGAAACGAGCATCAAAATTTGAGTCGTTTGGTGAGGTTGGGATTTTGGCATTCTGAAGTGCTGATCTCGCAGAAATAAGCACTTCAGTGAACTGAGCATCGAAAGATGTTTGGTTTTGTGAAGTTGTGATTTTGGCCTTCTGAAGTGCTTATCTGAATGAAATACGCTCTTCAAAGAACCCAGCATCATAAGTTTTTTGGTTTGTTGAAGATGTGATTTTGGACTTCTGAAGTGCTTATCTCACTGAAATAAGCAATTCAGTGAACCCAGCATCATAAGTTTTTTGGTTTGGTGAAGTTTAGATTTTGTTCTTCTGAAGTGCATATCTGACTGAAAGAAGCATTTCAGTGAAATCAGCATCAAAAGTTGAGTCGTTTTGTGAAGTTTAGATTTTGGCCATCTGAAGTGCTTATCTCACTGAAACAAGCACTTCAATGAACGCAGCATCAAAAGTTGATTGGTTTGGTGAAGTTTCGATTTTGGTCTTCTGAAGTGCAAATCACACTGAAATAAGCGTTTCAGTGAACACAGCATCGAAAGTTGAGTGGTTTGGTGAAGTTTAGATTTTGGTCTTCTGAAGTGCAAATCACACTGAAATAAGCGTTTCAGTGAACACAGCATCGAAAGTTGAGTGGTTTGGTGAAGTTTAGATTTTGGTCTTCTGAAGTGCTTATCTCACTGAAATAAACATTTGTGTCAATCCAGGGTCGAAAGTTGGGTGGTTTGGTGAAGATGACATTTTGGCCTTCTGATGTGCATATCTGACTTGAAAGAAGCATTTCAGTGAAATCAGCATCAAAAGTGGAGTCTTTGGTGAGGTTGGGATTTTGTTTTAGTGAAGTGCTTATCTCTCTGAAATAAGCACTTCAGTGAACCCAGCATCGAAAGTTGAGTGGTTTGGTGAAGTTTAGATTTTGGTCTTCTGAAGTGCTTCTCTCACGAAAATAAGCATTTGCGTAAATCCAGGATCGAAATTTGGGTGGTTTGATGAAGTTGAGATTTTGGCCTTCTGAAGTGCTCAACTGACTGAAAGAAGCATTTCAGTGAAACCAGCATCAAAAGTTGAGTCGTTTGGTGAGGTTGGGAATTTGGCATTCTGAAGTGCTTATCTCGCTGAAATATTCACAGCAGTGAGCCCAGCATCGAAAGATGAGTGTTTTTGTGAAGTTGAGATTTTGGCCTTCTGAAGTGCTTATCTCACTGAAATAAGCATTTGAGAAAATCCAGGATCGAAAGTTGGGTGGTTTGGTGAAGTTGAGATTTTGGCCTTCTGATGTGCATATCTGACTGAAAGAAGCTTTTCAGTGAAATCAGCATCAAAAGTGGAGTCGTTTCGTGAAGTTTAGATTTTGGCCTTCTGAAGTACTTATCTCGTTGAAATAAACACTTCAGTGAACTCAGCATCGAAAGATGTGTGGTTTTGTGAAGTTGTGATTTTGGCCTTCTGAAGTACTTATCTGAATGAAATGCGCTCTTCAGTGAACCCAGCTTCATAAGTTTTACGGTTTGGTGAAGATGTGATTTTGGACTTCTGACATGCTTATCTCACTGAAATAAGCAATTCAGTGAACGCAGCAACAAAAGTTGAGTGGTTTGGTGAAGTTTAGATTTTGGTCTTCTGAAGTGCTTATCTCACTGAAATAAGCACTTCAGTGAACCCAGCGTCGAAAGTTGAGTGGTTTGGTGAAGTTTAGATTTTGGTCTTCTGAAGTGCTTATCTCACTGAAATAAACATTTGTGTAAATCCAGGATCGAAAGTTGGGTGGTTTGGTGAAGTTGAGATTATTGCCTTCTGATGTGCATATCTGATTGAAAGAAGCATTTCAGTAAAATCAGCATCAAAAGTGGAGTCGTTTGGTGAGGTTGGGATATTGGTGTAGTGAAATGCTTATCTCTCTGAAATAAGCACTTCAGTGAATCCAGCATCGAAAGTTGAGTGGTTTGGTGAAGTTTAGATTTTGGTCTTCTGAAGTGCTTCTCTCACTAAAATAAGCATTTGGGTAAATCCAGGATCGAAAGTTGGGTGGTTTGGTGAAGTTTAGATTTTGGCCTTCTGATGTGCATATCTGAATGAAAGAAGCATTTCAGTGAAATCAGCATCAAAAGTTGAGTCGTTTAGTGAAGTTTAGATTTTGGCCTTCTGAAGTGCTTATCTGACTGAAATAAGCAATTCAGTGAAACGAGCATCAAACGTTGAGTCGTTTGGTGAGGTTGGGATTTTGGCATTCTGAAGTGCTGATCTCGCTGAAATAAGCACTTCAGTGAACTGAGCATCGAAAGATGTTTGGTTTTGTGAAGTTGTGATTTTGGCCTTCTGAAGTGCTTATCTGAATGAAATACGCTCTTCAAAGAACCCAGCATCATAAGTTTTTTGGTTTGTTGAAGATGTGATTTTGGACTGCTGAAGTGCTTATCTCACTGAAATAAGCAATTCAGTGAACCCAGCATCATAAGTTTTTTGGTTTGGTGAAGTTTAGATTTTGTTCTTCTGAAGTGCATATCTGACTGAAAGAAGCATTTCAGTGAAATCAGCATCAAAAGTTGAGTCGTTTTGTGAAGTTTAGATTTTGGCCATCTGAAGTGCTTATCTCACTGAAACAAGCACTTCTATGAACGCAGCATCAAAAGTTGATTGGTTTGGTGAAGTTTCGATTTTGGTCTTCTGAAGTGCAAATCACACTGAAATAATAAGCACTTCAGTGAACCCAGCATCGAAAGTTGAGTGGTTTGGTGAAGTTTAGATTTTGGTCTTCTGAAGTGCTTATCTCACTGAAATAAACATTTGTGTCAATCCAGGATCGAAAGTTGGGTGGTTTGGTGAAGATGACATTTTGGCCTTCTGATGTGCATATCTGACTTGAAAGAAGCATTTCAGTGAAATCAGCATCAAAAGTGGAGTCGTTGGTGAGGTTGGGATTTTGGCGTAGTGAAGTTCTGATCTCTCTGAAATAAGCACTTCAGTGAACGCAGCATCGAAAGTTGAGTGGTTTGGTGAAGTTTAGATTTTGGTCTTCTGAAGTGCTTATCTCACTGAAATAAGCATTTGGGTAAATCCAGGATCGAAAGTTGGGTGGTTTGGTGAAGTTGAGATTTTGGCCTTCTGATGTGCATATCTGACTGTAAGAAGCATTTCAGTGAAATCAGCATCAAAAGTTGAGTCGTTTAGAGAAGTTTAGATTTTGGTATTCTGAAGTGCTTGTCTCACTGAAATAAGCACTTCAGTGAACCCAGCGTCGAAAGTTGAGTGGTTTGGTGAAGTTTAGATTTTGGTCTTCTGAAGTGCTTATCTCACTGAAATAAACATTTGTGTAAATCCAGGATCGAAAGTTGGGTGGTTTGGTGAAGTTGAGATTTTTGCCTTCTGATGTGCATATCTGATTGAAAGAAGCATTTCAGTAAAATCAGCATCAAAAGTGGAGTCGTTTGGTGAGGTTGGGATTTTGGCGTAGTGAAATGCTTATCTCTCTGAAATAAGCACTTCAGTGAATCCAGCATCGAAAGTTGAGTGGTTTGGTGAAGTTTAGATTTTGGTCTTCTGAAGTGCTTATCTCACTGAAATAAGCTCTTGGGTAAATCCAGGATCGAAAGTTGGGTGGTTTGGTGAAGTTGAGATTTTGGCCTTCTGATGTGCATATCTGACTGTAAGAAGCATTTCAGTGAAATCAGCATCAAAATTTGAGTCGTTTAGAGAAGTTTAGATTTTGGTATTCTGAAGTGCTTATCTCACTGAAATAAGCACTTCAGTGAACTCAGCATCAAAAGATGTGTGGTTTTGTGATGTTGTGATTTTGGCCTTCTGAAGTGCTTATCTGACTGAAATAACCTCTTCAATGAACCCAGCATCGAAAGTTGAGTGTTTTGGTGAAGTTTAGATTTAGGTCTTCTGAAGTGATTATCTCACTGAAATAAGCATTTGGGTAAATCCAGGATCGAAATTTGGGTGTTTTTGTGGAGTTGAGATTTTGGCCTTCTGAAGTGCTCAACTGACTGAAAGAAACATTTCAGTGAAACCAGCATCAAAAGTTGAGTCGTTTGTTGAGGTTGGGAATTTGGCATTCTGAAGTGCTTATCTCGCTGAAATAAGCACTGCAGTGAGCCCAGCATCGAAAGATGAGTGGTTTTGTGAAGTTGAGATTTAGGCATTCTGAGTTGCTTATGTCACTGAAATAAGCATTTGTGTAAATCCAGGATCGAAAATTGGGTGGTTTGGTGAAGTTTAGATTTTGGCCTTCTGAAGTGCATATCTGTCTGAAAGAAGCATTTCAGTGAAATCAGCATCAAAAGTTGAGTCGTTTTGTGAAGTTTAGATTTTGGCCTTCTGAAGTGCTTATCTCACTGAAATAAGCACTTCTATGACCGCAGCATCAAAAGTTGATTGGTTTGGTGAAGTTTCGATTTTGGTCTTCTGAAGTGCAAATCTCACTGAAATAAGAACTTCAGTGAACCCAGCATCGAAAGTTGCGTGGTTTGGAGAAGTTTCGATTTTGGTCTTCTGAAGTGCTTATCTCTCTGAAATAAACATTTGTGTAAATCCAGGATCGAAAGTTGGGTGGTTTAGTGAAGTTGACATTTTGGCCTTCTGATGTGCATATCTGACTGAAAGAAGCATTTCAGTGAAATCAGCATGAAAAGTGGAGTCGTTTGGTGAGGTTGGGATTTTGGCGTAGTGAAGTGCTTATCTCTCTGAAATAAGCACTTCAGTGAACGCAGCATCGAAAGTTGATTGGTTTGGTGAAGTTTAGATTTTGGTCTTCTGAAGTGCTTCTCTCACTAAAATAAGCATTTGGGTAAATCCAGGATCGAAAGTTGGGTCGTTTGGTGAAGTTTAGATTATGGCTTTCTGATGTGCATATCTGACTGAAAGAAGCATTTCAGTGAAGTCAGCATCAAAAGTTGAGTCGTTTAGTGAAGTTTAGATTTTGGCCTTCTGAAGTGCTTATCTGACTGAAATAAGCAATTCAGTGAAACGAGCATCAAAATTTGAGTCGTTTGGTGAGGTTGGGATTTTGGCATTCTGAAGTGCTGATCTCGCAGAAATAAGCACTTCAGTGAACTGAGCATCGAAAGATGTTTGGTTTTGTGAAGTTGTGATTTTGGCCTTCTGAAGTGCTTATCTGAATGAAATACGCTCTTCAAAGAACCCAGCATCATAAGTTTTTTGGTTTGTTGAAGATGTGATTTTGGACTTCTGAAGTGCTTATCTCACTGAAATAAGCAATTCAGTGAACCCAGCATCATAAGTTTTTTGGTTTGGTGAAGTTTAGATTTTGTTCTTCTGAAGTGCATATCTGACTGAAAGAAGCATTTCAGTGAAATCAGCATCAAAAGTTGAGTCGTTTTGTGAAGTTTAGATTTTGGCCATCTGAAGTGCTTATCTCACTGAAACAAGCACTTCTATGAACGCAGCATCAAAAGTTGATTGGTTTGGTGAAGTTTCGATTTTGGTCTTCTGAAGTGCAAATCACACTGAAATAAGCGTTTCAGTGAACACAGCATCGAAAGTTGAGTGGTTTGGTGAAGTTTAGATTTTGGTCTTCTGAAGTGCAAATCACACTGAAATAAGCGTTTCAGTGAACACAGCATCGAAAGTTGAGTGGTTTGGTGAAGTTTAGATTTTGGTCTTCTGAAGTGCTTATCTCACTGAAATAAACATTTGTGTCAATCCAGGGTCGAAAGTTGGGTGGTTTGGTGAAGATGACATTTTGGCCTTCTGATGTGCATATCTGACTTGAAAGAAGCATTTCAGTGAAATCAGCATCAAAAGTGGAGTCGTTGGTGAGGTTGGGATTTTGTTTTAGTGAAGTGCTTATCTCTATGAAATAAGCACTTCAGTGAACCCAGCATCGAAAGTTGAGTGGTTTGGTGAAGTTTAGATTTTGGTCTTCTGAAGTGCTTCTCTCATGAAAATAAGCATTTGCGTAAATCCAGGATCGAAATTTGGGTGGTTTGATGAAGTTGAGATTTTGGCCTTCTGAAGTGCTCAACTGACTGAAAGAAGCATTTCAGTGAAACCAGCATCAAAAGTTGAGTCGTTTGGTGAGGTTGGGAATTTGGCATTCTGAAGTGCTTATCTCGCTGAAATAAGCATTTGAGTAAATCCAGGATCGAAAGTTGGGTGGTTTGGTGAAGTTGAGATTTTGGCCTTCTGATGTGCATATCTGACTGAAAGAAGCTTTTCAGTGAAATCAGCATCAAAAGTGGAGTCGTTTCGTGAAGTTTAGATTTTGGCCTTCTGAAGTACTTATCTCGTTGAAATAAACACTTCAGTGAACTCAGCATCGAAAGATGTGTGGTTTTGTGAAGTTGTGATTTTGGCCTTCTGAAGTACTTATCTGAATGAAATGCGCTCTTCAGTGAACCCAGCTTCATAAGTTTTATGGTTTGGTGAAGATGTGATTTTGGACTTCTGAAGTGCTTATCTCACTGAAATAAGCAATTCAGTGAACGCAGCAACAAAAGTTGAGTGGTTTGGTGAAGTTTAGATTTTGGTCTTCTGAAGTGCTTATCTCACTGAAATAAGCACTTCAGTGAACCCAGCGTCGAAAGTTGAGTGGTTTGGTGAAGTTTAGATTTTGGTCTTCTGAAGTGCTAATCTCACTGAAATAAACATTTGTGTAAATCCAGGATCGAAAGTTGGGTGGTTTGGTGAAGTTGAGATTTTTGCCTTCTGATGTGCATATCTGATTGAAAGAAGCATTTCAGTAAAATCAGCATCAAAAGTGGAGTCGTTTGGTGAGGTTGGGATTTTGGCGTAGTGAAATGCTTATCTCTCTGAAATAAGCACTTCAGTGAATCCAGCATCGAAAGTTGAGTGGTTTGGTGAAGTTTAGATTTTGGTCTTCTGAAGTGCTTATCTCACTGAAATAAGCTCTTGGGTAAATCCAGGATCGAAAGTTGGGTGGTTTGGTGAAGTTGAGATTTTGGCCTTCTGATGTGCATATCTGACTGTAAGAAGCATTTCAGTGAAATCAGCATCAAAATTTGAGTCGTTTAGAGAAGTTTAGATTTTGGTATTCTGAAGTGCTTATCTCACTGAAATAAGCACTTCAGTGAAATCAGCATCAAAAGTTGAATGGTTTAGTGAAGTTTTGATTTTGGTCTTCTGAAGTGCTTATCTCGCTGAAATAAGCACTTCAGTGAACTCAGCATCAAAAGATGTGTGGTTTTGTGATGTTGTGATTTTGGCCTTCTGAAGTGCTTATCTGACTGAAATAACCTCTTCAATGAACCCAGCATCGAAAGTTGAGTGTTTTGGTGAAGTTTAGATTTAGGTCTTCTGAAGTGATTATCTCACTGAAATAAGCATTTGGGTAAATCCAGGATCGAAATTTGGGTGTTTTTGTGGAGTTGAGATTTTGGCCTTCTGAAGTGCTCAACTGACTGAAAGAAACATTTCAGTGAAACCAGCATCAAAAGTTGAGTCGTTTGTTGAGGTTGGGAATTTGGCATTCTGAAGTGCTTATCTCGCTGAAATAAGCACTGCAGTGAGCCCAGCATCGAAAGATGAGTGGTTTTGTGAAGTTGAGATTTAGGCATTCTGAGTTGCTTATGTCACTGAAATAAGCATTTGTGTAAATCCAGGATCGAAAATTGGGTGGTTTGGTGAAGTTTAGATTTTGGCCTTCTGAAGTGCATATCTGTCTGAAAGAAGCATTTCAGTGAAATCAGCATCAAAAGTTGAGTCGTTTTGTGAAGTTTAGATTTTGGCCTTCTGAAGTGCTGATCTCACTGAAATAAGCACTTCTATGAACGCAGCATCAAAAGTTGATTGGTTTGGTGAAGTTTCGATTTTGGTCTTCTGAAGTGCAAATCTCACTGAAATAAGAACTTCAGTGAACCCAGCATCGAAAGTTGCGTGGTTTGGAGAAGTTTCGATTTTGGTCTTCTGAAGTGCTTATCTCTCTGAAATAAACATTTGTGTAAATCCAGGATCGAAAGTTGGGTGGTTTAGTGAAGTTGACATTTTGGCCTTCTGATGTGCATATCTGACTGAAAGAAGCATTTCAGTGAAATCAGCATGAAAAGTGGAGTCGTTTGGTGAGGTTGGGATTTTGGCGTAGTGAAGTGCTTATCTCTCTGAAATAAGCACTTCAGTGAACGCAGCATCGAAAGTTGATTGGTTTGGTGAAGTTTAGATTTTGGTCTTCTGAAGTGCTTCTCTCACTAAAATAAGCATTTGGGTAAATCCAGGATCGAAAGTTGGGTCGTTTGGTGAAGTTTAGATTATGGCTTTCTGATGTGCATATCTGACTGAAAGAAGCATTTCAGTGAAGTCAGCATCAAAAGTTGAGTCGTTTAGTGAAGTTTAGATTTTGGCCTTCTGAAGTGCTTATCTGACTGAAATAAGCAATTCAGTGAAACGAGCATCAAAATTTGAGTCGTTTGGTGAGGTTGGGATTTTGGCATTCTGAAGTGCTGATCTCGCAGAAATAAGCACTTCAGTGAACTGAGCATCGAAAGATGTTTGGTTTTGTGAAGTTGTGATTTTGGCCTTCTGAAGTGCTTATCTGAATGAAATACGCTCTTCAAAGAACCCAGCATCATAAGATTTTTGGTTTGTTGAAGATGTGATTTTGGACTTCTGAAGTGCTTATCTCACTGAAATAAGCAATTCAGTGAACCCAGCATCATAAGTTTTTTGGTTTGGTGAAGTTTAGATTTTGTTCTTCTGAAGTGCATATCTGACTGAAAGAAGCATTTCAGTGAAATCAGCATCAAAAGTTGAGTCGTTTTGTGAAGTTTAGATTTTGGCCATCTGAAGTGCTTATCTCACTGAAACAAGCACTTCTATGAACGCAGCATCAAAAGTTGATTGGTTTGGTGAAGTTTCGATTTTGGTCTTCTGAAGTGCAAATCACACTGAAATAAGCGTTTCAGTGAACACAGCATCGAAAGTTGAGTGGTTTGGTGAAGTTTAGATTTTGGTCTTCTGAAGTGCAAATCACACTGAAATAAGCGTTTCAGTGAACACAGCATCGAAAGTTGAGTGGTTTGGTGAAGTTTAGATTTTGGTCTTCTGAAGTGCTTATCTCACTGAAATAAACATTTGTGTCAATCCAGGGTCGAAAGTTGGGTGGTTTGGTGAAGATGACATTTTGGCCTTCTGATGTGCATATCTGACTTGAAAGAAGCATTTCAGTGAAATCAGCATCAAAAGTGGAGTCGTTGGTGAGGTTGGGATTTTGTTTTAGTGAAGTGCTTATCTCTCTGAAATAAGCACTTCAGTGAACCCAGCATCGAAAGTTGAGTGGTTTGGTGAAGTTTAGATTTTGGTCTTCTGAAGTGCTTCTCTCACGAAAATAAGCATTTGCGTAAATCCAGGATCGAAATTTGGGTGGTTTGATGAAGTTGAGATTTTGGCCTTCTGAAGTGCTCAACTGACTGAAAGAAGCATTTCAGTGAAACCAGCATCAAAAGTTGAGTCGTTTGGTGAGGTTGGGAATTTGGCATTCTGAAGTGCTTATCTCACTGAAATATTCACAGCAGTGAGCCCAGCATCGAAAGATGAGTGTTTTTGTGAAGTTGAGATTTTGGCCTTCTGAAGTGCTTATCTCACTGAAATAAGCATTTGAGTAAATCCAGGATCGAAAGTTGGGTGGTTTGGTGAAGTTGAGATTTTGGCCTTCTGATGTGCATATCTGACTGAAAGAAGCTTTTCAGTGAAATCAGCATCAAAAGTGGAGTCGTTTCGTGAAGTTTAGATTTTGGCCTTCTGAAGTACTTATCTCGTTGAAATAAACACTTCAGTGAACTCAGCATCGAAAGATGTGTGGTTTTGTGAAGTTGTGATTTTGGCCTTCTGAAGTACTTATCTGAATGAAATGCGCTCTTCAGTGAACCCAGCTTCATAAGTTTTATGGTTTGGTGAAGATGTGATTTTGGACTTCTGAAGTGCTTATCTCACTGAAATAAGCAATTCAGTGAACGCAGCAACAAAAGTTGAGTGGTTTGGTGAAGTTTAGATTTTGGTCTTCTGAAGTGCTTATCTCACTGAAATAAGCACTTCAGTGAACCCAGCGTCGAAAGTTGAGTGGTTTGGTGAAGTTTAGATTTTGGTCTTCTGAAGTGCTTATCTCACTGAAATAAACATTTGTGTAAATCCAGGATCGAAAGTTGGGTGGTTTGGTGAAGTTGAGATTTTTGCCTTCTGATGTGCATATCTGATTGAAAGAAGCATTTCAGTAAAATCAGCATCAAAAGTGGAGTCGTTTGGTGAGGTTGGGATATTGGTGTAGTGAAATGCTTATCTCTCTGAAATAAGCACTTCAGTGAATCCAGCATCGAAAGTTGAGTGGTTTGGTGAAGTTTAGATTTTGGTCTTCTGAAGTGCTTCTCTCACTAAAATAAGCATTTGGGTAAATCCAGGATCGAAATTTGGGTGGTTTGGTGAAGTTTAGATTTTGGCCTTCTGATGTGCATATCTGAATGAAAGAAGCATTTCAGTGAAATCAGCATCAAAAGTTGAGTCGTTTAGTGAAGTTTAGATTTTGGCCTTCTGAAGTGCTTATCTGACTGAAATAAGCAATTCAGTGAAACGAGCATCAAAATTTGAGTCGTTTGGTGAGGTTGGGATTTTGGCATTCTGAAGTGCTGATCTCGCTGAAATAAGCACTTCAGTGAACTGAGCATCGAAAGATGTTTGGTTTTGTGAAGTTGTGATTTTGGCCTTCTGAAGTGCTTATCTGAATGAAATACGCTCTTCAAAGAACCCAGCATCATAAGTTTTTTGGTTTGTTGAAGATGTGATTTTGGACTTCTGAAGTGCTTATCTCACTGAAATAAGCAATTCAGTGAACCCAGCATCATAAGTTTTTTGGTTTGGTGAAGTTTAGATTTTGTTCTTCTGAAGTGCATATCTGACTGAAAGAAGCATTTCAGTGAAATCAGCATCAAAAGTTGAGTCGTTTTGTGAAGTTTAGATTTTGGCCATCTGAAGTGCTTATCTCACTGAAACAAGCACTTCTATGAACGCAGCATCAAAAGTTGATTGGTTTGGTGAAGTTTCGATTTTGGTCTTCTGAAGTGCAAATCACACTGAAATAATAAGCACTTCAGTGAACCCAGCATCGAAAGTTGAGTGGTTTGGTGAAGTTTAGATTTTGGTCTTCTGAAGTGCTTATCTCACTGAAATAAACATTTGTGTCAATCCAGGATCGAAAGTTGGGTGGTTTGGTGAAGATGACATTTTGGCCTTCTGATGTGCATATCTGACTTGAAAGAAGCATTTCAGTGAAATCAGCATCAAAAGTGGAGTCGTTGGTGAGGTTGGGATTTTGGCGTAGTGAAGTTCTGATCTCTCTGAAATAAGCACTTCAGTGAACGCAGCATCGAAAGTTGAGTGGTTTGGTGAAGTTTAGATTTTGGTCTTCTGAAGTGCTTATCTCACTGAAATAAGCATTTGGGTAAATCCAGGATCGAAAGTTGGGTGGTTTGGTGAAGTTGAGATTTTGGCCTTCTGATGTGCATATCTGACTGTAAGAAGCATTTCAGTGAAATCAGCATCAAAAGTTGAGTCGTTTAGAGAAGTTTAGATTTTGGTATTCTGAAGTGCTTATCTCACTGAAATAAGCACTTCAGTGAAATCAGCATCAAAAGTTGAATGGTTTAGTGAAGTTTTGATTTTGGTCTTCTGAAGTGCTTATCTCGCTGAAATAAGCACTTCAGTGAACTCAGCATCAAAAGATGTGTGGTTTTGTGATGTTGTGATTTTGGCCTTCTGAAGTGCTTATCTGACTGAAATAACCTCTTCAATGAACCCAGCATCGAAAGTTGAGTGTTTTGGTGAAGTTTAGATTTAGGTCTTCTGAAGTGATTATCTCACTGAAATAAGCATTTGGGTAAATCCAGGATCGAAATTTGGGTGTTTTTGTGAAGTTGAGATTTTGGCCTTCTGAAGTGCTCAACTGACTGAAAGAAGCATTTCAGTGAAACCAGCATGAAAAGTTGAGTCGTTTGGTGAGGTTGGGAATTTGGCATTCTGAAGTGCTTATCTCGCTGAAATATTCACAGCAGTGAGCCCAGCATCGAAAGATGAGTGTTTTTGTGAAGTTGAGATTTTGGCCTTCTGAAGTGCTTAGCTCACTGAAATAAGCATTTGAGTAAATCCAGGATCGAAAGTTGGGTGGTTTGGTGAAGTTGAGATTTTGGCCTTCTGATGTGCATATCTGACTGAAAGAAGCTTTTCAGTGAAATCAGCATCAAAAGTGGAGTCGTTTCGTGAAGTTTAGATTTTGGCCTTCTGAAGTACTTATCTCGTTGAAATAAACACTTCAGTGAACTCAGCATCGAAAGATGTGTGGTTTTGTGAAGTTGTGATTTTGGCCTTCTGAAGTACTTATCTGAATGAAATGCGCTCTTCAGTGAACCCAGCTTCATAAGTTTTACGGTTTGGTGAAGATGTGATTTTGGACTTCTGAAGTGCTTATCTCACTGAAATAAGCAATTCAGTGAACGCAGCAACAAAAGTTGAGTGGTTTGGTGAAGTTTAGATTTTGGTCTTCTGAAGTGCTTATCTCACTGAAATAAGCACTTCAGTGAACCCAGCGTCGAAAGTTGAGTGGTTTGGTGAAGTTTAGATTTTGGTCTTCTGAAGTGCTTATCTCACTGAAATAAACATTTGTGTAAATCCAGGATCGAAAGTTGGGTGGTTTGGTGAAGTTGAGATTTTTGCCTTCTGATGTGCATATCTGATTGAAAGAAGCATTTCATTAAAATCAGCATCAAAAGTGGAGTCGTTTGGTGAGGTTGGGATATTGGTGTAGTGAAATGCTTATCTCTCTGAAATAAGCACTTCAGTGAATCCAGCATCGAAAGTTGAGTGGTTTGGTGAAGTTTAGATTTTGGTCTTCTGAAGTGCTTCTCTCACTAAAATAAGCATTTGGGTAAATCCAGGATCGAAAGTTGGGTGGTTAGGCGAAGTTTAGATTTTGGCCTTCTGATGTGCATATCTGAATGAAAGAAGCATTTCAGTGAAATCAGCATCAAAAGTTGAGTCGTTTAGTGAAGTTTAGATTTTGGCCTTCTGAATTGCTTATCTGACTGAAATAAGCAATTCAGTGAAACGAGCATCAAACGTTGAGTCGTTTGGTGAGGTTGGGATTTTGGCATTCTGAAGTGCTGATCTCGCTGAAATAAGCACTTCAGTGAACTGAGCATCGAAAGATGTTTGGTTTTGTGAAGTTGTGATTTTGGCCTTCTGAAGTGCTTATCTGAATGAAATACGCTCTTCAAAGAACCCAGCATCATAAGTTTTTTGGTTTGTTGAAGATGTGATTTTGGACTGCTGAAGTGCTTATCTCACTGAAATAAGCAATTCAGTGAACCCAGCATCATAAGTTTTTTGGTTTGGTGAAGTTTAGATTTTGTTCTTCTGAAGTGCATATCTGACTGAAAGAAGCATTTCAGTGAAATCAGCATCAAAAGTTGAGTCGTTTTGTGAAGTTTAGATTTTGGCCATCTGAAGTGCTTATCTCACTGAAACAAGCACTTCTATGAACGCAGCATCAAAAGTTGATTGGTTTGGTGAAGTTTCGATTTTGGTCTTCTGAAGTGCAAATCACACTGAAATAATAAGCACTTCAGTGAACCCAGCATCGAAAGTTGAGTGGTTTGGTGAAGTTTAGATTTTGGTCTTCTGAAGTGCTTATCTCACTGAAATAAACATTTGTGTCAATCCAGGATCGAAAGTTGGGTGGTTTGGTGAAGATGACATTTTGGCCTTCTGATGTGCATATCTGACTTGAAAGAAGCATTTCAGTGAAATCAGCATCAAAAGTGGAGTCGTTGGTGAGGTTGGGATTTTGGCGTAGTGAAGTTCTGATCTCTCTGAAATAAGCACTTCAGTGAACGCAGCATCGAAAGTTGAGTGGTTTGGTGAAGTTTAGATTTTGGTCTTCTGAAGTGCTTATCTCACTGAAATAAACATTTGTGTAAATCCAGGATCGAAAGTTGGGTGGTTTGGTGAAGTTGAGATTTTTGCCTTCTGATGTGCATATCTGATTGAAAGAAGCATTTCAGTAAAATCAGCATCAAAAGTGGAGTCGTTTGGTGAGGTTGGGATTTTGGCGTAGTGAAATGCTTATCTCTCTGAAATAAGCACTTCAGTGAATCCAGCATCGAAAGTTGAGTGGTTTGGTGAAGTTTAGATTTTGGTCTTCTGAAGTGCTTATCTCACTGAAATAAGCTCTTGGGTAAATCCAGGATCGAAAGTTGGGTGGTTTGGTGAAGTTGAGATTTTGGCCTTCTGATGTGCATATCTGTCTGAAAGAAGCATTTCAGTGAAATCAGCATCAAAAGTTGAGTCGTTTTGTGAAGTTTAGATTTTGGCCTTCTGAAGTGCTTATCTCACTGAAATAAGCACTTCTATGAACGCAGCATCAAAAGTTGATTGGTTTGGTGAAGTTTCGATTTTGGTCTTCTGAAGTGCAAATCTCACTGAAATAAGAACTTCAGTGAACCCAGCATCGAAAGTTGCGTGGTTTGGAGAAGTTTCGATTTTGGTCTTCTGAAGTGCTTATCTCTCTGAAATAAACATTTGTGTAAATCCAGGATCGAAAGTTGGGTGGTTTAGTGAAGTTGACATTTTGGCCTTCTGATGTGCATATCTGACTGAAAGAAGCATTTCAGTGAAATCAGCATGAAAAGTGGAGTCGTTTGGTGAGGTTGGGATTTTGGCGTAGTGAAGTGCTTATCTCTCTGAAATAAGCACTTCAGTGAACGCAGCATCGAAAGTTGATTGGTTTGGTGAAGTTTAGATTTTGGTCTTCTGAAGTGCTTCACTCACTAAAATAAGCATTTGGGTAAATCCAGGATCGAAAGTTGGGTCGTTTGGTGAAGTTTAGATTATGGCTTTCTGATGTGCATATCTGACTGAAAGAAGCATTTCAGTGAAGTCAGCATCAAAAGTTGAGTCGTTTAGTGAAGTTTAGATTTTGGCCTTCTGAAGTGCTTATCTGACTGAAATAAGCAATTCAGTGAAACGAGCATCAAAATTTGAGTCGTTTGGTGAGGTTGGGATTTTGGCATTCTGAAGTGCTGATCTCGCAGAAATAAGCACTTCAGTGAACTGAGCATCGAAAGATGTTTGGTTTTGTGAAGTTGTGATTTTGGCCTTCTGAAGTGCTTATCTGAATGAAATACGCTCTTCAAAGAACCCAGCATCATAAGTTTTTTGGTTTGTTGAAGATGTGATTTTGGACTTCTGAAGTGCTTATCTCACTGAAATAAGCAATTCAGTGAACCCAGCATCATAAGTTTTTTGGTTTGGTGAAGTTTAGATTTTGTTCTTCTGAAGTGCATATCTGACTGAAAGAAGCATTTCAGTGAAATCAGCATCAAAAGTTGAGTCGTTTTGTGAAGTTTAGATTTTGGCCATCTGAAGTGCTTATCTCACTGAAACAAGCACTTCTATGAACGCAGCATCAAAAGTTGATTGGTTTGGTGAAGTTTCGATTTTGGTCTTCTGAAGTGCAAATCACACTGAAATAAGCGTTTCAGTGAACACAGCATCGAAAGTTGAGTGGTTTGGTGAAGTTTAGATTTTGGTCTTCTGAAGTGCAAATCACACTGAAATAAGCGTTTCAGTGAACACAGCATCGAAAGTTGAGTGGTTTGGTGAAGTTTAGATTTTGGTCTTCTGAAGTGCTTATCTCACTGAAATAAACATTTGTGTCAATCCAGGGTCGAAAGTTGGGTGGTTTGGTGAAGATGACATTTTGGCCTTCTGATGTGCATATCTGACTTGAAAGAAGCATTTCAGTGAAATCAGCATCAAAAGTGGAGTCGTTGGTGAGGTTGGGATTTTGTTTTAGTGAAGTGCTTATCTCTCTGAAATAAGCACTTCAGTGAACCCAGCATCGAAAGTTGAGTGGTTTGGTGAAGTTTAGATTTTGGTCTTCTGAAGTGCTTCTCTCACGACAATAAGCATTTGCGTAAATCCAGGATCGAAATTTGGGTGGTTTGATGAAGTTGAGATTTTGGCCTTCTGAAGTGCTCAACTGACTGAAAGAAGCATTTCAGTGAAACCAGCATCAAAAGTTGAGTCGTTTGGTGAGGTTGGGAATTTGGCATTCTGAAGTGCTTATCTCGCTGAAATATTCACAGCAGTGAGCCCAGCATCGAAAGATGAGTGTTTTTGTGAAGTTGAGATTTTGGCCTTCTGAAGTGCTTATCTCACTGAAATAAGCATTTGAGAAAATCCAGGATCGAAAGTTGGGTGGTTTGGTGAAGTTGAGATTTTGGCCTTCTGATGTGCATATCTGACTGAAAGAAGCTTTTCAGTGAAATCAGCATCAAAAGTGGAGTCGTTTCGTGAAGTTTAGATTTTGGCCTTCTGAAGTACTTATCTCGTTGAAATAAACACTTCAGTGAACTCAGCATCGAAAGATGTGTGGTTTTGTGAAGTTGTGATTTTGGCCTTCTGAAGTACTTATCTGAATGAAATGCGCTCTTCAGTGAACCCAGCTTCATAAGTTTTATGGTTTGGTGAAGATGTGATTTTGGACTTCTGAAGTGCTTATCTCACTGAAATAAGCAATTCAGTGAACGCAGCAACAAAAGTTGAGTGGTTTGGTGAAGTTTAGATTTTGGTCTTCTGAAGTGCTTATCTCACTGAAATAAGCACTTCAGTGAACCCAGCGTCGAAAGTTGAGTGGTTTGGTGAAGTTTAGATTTTGGTCTTCTGAAGTGCTTATCTCACTGAAATAAACATTTGTGTAAATCCAGGATCGAAAGTTGGGTGGTTTGGTGAAGTTGAGATTTTTGCCTTCTGATGTGCATATCTGATTGAAAGAAGCATTTCAGTAAAATCAGCATCAAAAGTGGAGTCGTTTGGTGAGGTTGGGATATTGGTGTAGTGAAATGCTTATCTCTCTGAAATAAGCACTTCAGTGAATCCAGCATCGAAAGTTGAGTGGTTTGGTGAAGTTTAGATTTTGGTCTTCTGAAGTGCTTCTCTCACTAAAATAAGCATTTGGGTAAATCCAGGATCGAAAGTTGGGTGGTTTGGTGAAGTTTAGATTTTGGCCTTCTGATGTGCATATCTGAATGAAAGAAGCATTTCAGTGAAATCAGCATCAAAAGTTGAGTCGTTTAGTGAAGTTTAGATTTTGGCCTTCTGAAGTGCTTATCTGACTGAAATAAGCAATTCAGTGAAACGAGCATCAAACGTTGAGTCGTTTGGTGAGGTTGGGATTTTGGCATTCTGAAGTGCTGATCTCGCTGAAATAAGCACTTCAGTGAACTGAGCATCGAAAGATGTTTGGTTTTGTGAAGTTGTGATTTTGGCCTTCTGAAGTGCTTATCTGAATGAAATACGCTCTTCAAAGAACCCAGCATCATAAGTTTTTTGGTTTGTTGAAGATGTGATTTTGGACTGCTGAAGTGCTTATCTCACTGAAATAAGCAATTCAGTGAACCCAGCATCATAAGTTTTTTGGTTTGGTGAAGTTTAGATTTTGTTCTTCTGAAGTGCATATCTGACTGAAAGAAGCATTTCAGTGAAATCAGCATAAAAAGTTGAGTCGTTTTGTGAAGTTTAGATTTTGGCCATCTGAAGTGCTTATCTCACTGAAACAAGCACTTCTATGAACGCAGCATCAAAAGTTGATTGGTTTGGTGAAGTTTCGATTTTGGTCTTCTGAAGTGCAAATCACACTGAAATAATAAGCACTTCAGTGAACCCAGCATCGAAAGTTGAGTGGTTTGGTGAAGTTTAGATTTTGGTCTTCTGAAGTGCTTATCTCACTGAAATAAACATTTGTGTCAATCCAGGACCGAAAGTTGGGTGGTTTGGTGAAGATGACATTTTGGCCTTCTGATGTGCATATCTGACTTGAAAGAAGCATTTCAGTGAAATCAGCATCAAAAGTGGAGTCGTTGGTGAGGTTGGGATTTTGGCGTAGTGAAGTTCTGATCTCTCTGAAATAAGCACTTCAGTGAACGCAGCATCGAAAGTTGAGTGGTTTGGTGAAGTTTAGATTTTGGTCTTCTGAAGTGCTTATCTCACTGAAATAAGCATTTGGGTAAATCCACGATCGAAAGTTGGGTGGTTTGGTGAAGTTGAGATTTTGGCCTTCTGATGTGCATATCTGACTGTAAGAAGCATTTCAGTGAAATCAGCATCAAAAGTTGAGTCGTTTAGAGAAGTTTAGATTTTGGTATTCTGAAGTGCTTGTCTCACTGAAATAAGCACTTCAGTGAACCCAGCGTCGAAAGTTGAGTGGTTTGGTGAAGTTTAGATTTTGGTCTTCTGAAGTGCTTATCTCACTGAAATAAACATTTGTGTAAATCCAGGATCGAAAGTTGGGTGGTTTGGTGAAGTTGAGATTTTTGCCTTCTGATGTGCATATCTGATTGAAAGAAGCATTTCAGTAAAATCAGCATCAAAAGTGGAGTCGTTTGGTGAGGTTGGGATTTTGGCGTAGTGAAATGCTTATCTCTCTGAAATAAGCACTTCAGTGAATCCAGCATCGAAAGTTGAGTGGTTTGGTGAAGTTTAGATTTTGGTCTTCTGAAGTGCTTATCTCACTGAAAGAAGCTCTTGGGTAAATCCAGGATCGAAAGTTGGGTGGTTTGGTGAAGTTGAGATTTTGGCCTTCTGATGTGCATAT
This sequence comes from Stegostoma tigrinum, assembly GCF_030684315.1. Lineage (NCBI taxonomy): Eukaryota > Metazoa > Chordata > Chondrichthyes > Orectolobiformes > Stegostomatidae > Stegostoma > Stegostoma tigrinum. The sequence goes on from NW_026728293.1 coordinate 29,018, forward strand.
CTGACTGTAAGAAGCATTTCAGTGAAATCAGCATCAAAATTTGAGTCGTTTAGAGAAGTTTAGATTTTGGTATTCTGAAGTGCTTATATCACTGAAATAAGCACTTCAGTGAACTCAGCATCAAAAGATGTGTGGTTTTGTGATGTTGTGATTTTGGCCTTCTGAAGTGCTTATCTGACTGAAATAACCTCTTCAATGAACCCAGCATCGAAAGTTGAGTGTTTTGGTGAAGTTTAGATTTAGGTCTTCTGAAGTGATTATCTCACTGAAATAAGCATTTGGGTAAATCCAGGATCGAAATTTGGGTGTTTTTGTGGAGTTGAGATTTTGGCCTTCTGAAGTGCTCAACTGACTGAAAGAAACATTTCAGTGAAACCAGCATCAAAAGTTGAGTCGTTTGTTGAGGTTGGGAATTTGGCATTCTGAAGTGCTTATCTCGCTGAAATAAGCACTGCAGTGAGCCCAGCATCGAAAGATGAGTGGTTTTGTGAAGTTGAGATTTAGGCATTCTGAGTTGCTTATGTCACTGAAATAAGCATTTGTGTAAATCCAGGATCGAAAATTGGGTGGTTTGGTGAAGTTTAGATTTTGGCCTTCTGAAGTGCATATCTGTCTGAAAGAAGCATTTCAGTGAAATCAGCATCAAAAGTTGAGTCGTTTTGTGAAGTTTAGATTTTGGCCTTCTGAAGTGCTTATCTCACTGAAATAAGCACTTCTATGAACGCAGCATCAAAAGTTGATTGGTTTGGTGAAGTTTCGATTTTGGTCTTCTGAAGTGCAAATCTCACTGAAATAAGAACTTCAGTGAACCCAGCATCGAAAGTTGCGTGGTTTGGAGAAGTTTCGATTTTGGTCTTCTGAAGTGCTTATCTCTCTGAAATAAACATTTGTGTAAATCCAGGATCGAAAGTTGGGTGGTTTAGTGAAGTTGACATTTTGGCCTTCTGATGTGCATATCTGACTGAAAGAAGCATTTCAGTGAAATCAGCATGAAAAGTGGAGTCGTTTGGTGAGGTTGGGATTTTGGCGTAGTGAAGTGCTTATCTCTCTGAAATAAGCACTTCAGTGAACGCAGCATCGAAAGTTGATTGGTTTGGTGAAGTTTAGATTTTGGTCTTCTGAAGTGCTTCTCTCACTAAAATAAGCATTTGGGTAAATCCAGGATCGAAAGTTGGGTCGTTTGGTGAAGTTTAGATTATGGCTTTCTGATGTGCATATCTGACTGAAAGAAGCATTTCAGTGAAGTCAGCATCAAAAGTTGAGTCGTTTAGTGAAGTTTAGATTTTGGCCTTCTGAAGTGCTTATCTGACTGAAATAAGCAATTCAGTGAAACGAGCATCAAAATTTGAGTCGTTTGGTGAGGTTGGGATTTTGGCATTCTGAAGTGCTGATCTCGCAGAAATAAGCACTTCAGTGAACTGAGCATCGAAAGATGTTTGGTTTTGTGAAGTTGTGATTTTGGCCTTCTGAAGTGCTTATCTGAATGAAATACGCTCTTCAAAGAACCCAGCATCATAAGTTTTTTGGTTTGTTGAAGATGTGATTTTGGACTTCTGAAGTGCTTATCTCACTGAAATAAGCAATTCAGTGAACCCAGCATCATAAGTTTTTTGGTTTGGTGAAGTTTAGATTTTGTTCTTCTGAAGTGCATATCTGACTGAAAGAAGCATTTCAGTGAAATCAGCATAAAAAGTTGAGTCGTTTTGTGAAGTTTAGATTTTGGCCATCTGAAGTGCTTATCTCACTGAAACAAGCACTTCTATGAACGCAGCATCAAAAGTTGATTGGTTTGGTGAAGTTTCGATTTTGGTCTTCTGAAGTGCAAATCACACTGAAATAATAAGCACTTCAGTGAACCCAGCATCGAAAGTTGAGTGGTTTGGTGAAGTTTAGATTTTGGTCTTCTGAAGTGCTTATCTCACTGAAATAAACATTTGTGTCAATCCAGGACCGAAAGTTGGGTGGTTTGGTGAAGATGACATTTTGGCCTTCTGATGTGCATATCTGACTTGAAAGAAGCATTTCAGTGAAATCAGCATCAAAAGTGGAGTCGTTGGTGAGGTTGGGATTTTGGCGTAGTGAAGTTCTGATCTCTCTGAAATAAGCACTTCAGTGAACGCAGCATCGAAAGTTGAGTGGTTTGGTGAAGTTTAGATTTTGGTCTTCTGAAGTGCTTATCTCACTGAAATAAGCATTTGGGTAAATCCACGATCGAAAGTTGGGTGGTTTGGTGAAGTTGAGATTTTGGCCTTCTGATGTGCATATCTGACTGTAAGAAGCATTTCAGTGAAATCAGCATCAAAAGTTGAGTCGTTTAGAGAAGTTTAGATTTTGGTATTCTGAAGTGCTTGTCTCACTGAAATAAGCACTTCAGTGAACCCAGCGTCGAAAGTTGAGTGGTTTGGTGAAGTTTAGATTTTGGTCTTCTGAAGTGCTTATCTCACTGAAATAAACATTTGTGTAAATCCAGGATCGAAAGTTGGGTGGTTTGGTGAAGTTGAGATTTTTGCCTTCTGATGTGCATATCTGATTGAAAGAAGCATTTCAGTAAAATCAGCATCAAAAGTGGAGTCGTTTGGTGAGGTTGGGATTTTGGCGTAGTGAAATGCTTATCTCTCTGAAATAAGCACTTCAGTGAATCCAGCATCGAAAGTTGAGTGGTTTGGTGAAGTTTAGATTTTGGTCTTCTGAAGTGCTTATCTCACTGAAAGAAGCTCTTGGGTAAATCCAGGATCGAAAGTTGGGTGGTTTGGTGAAGTTGAGATTTTGGCCTTCTGATGTGCATATCTGACTGTAAGAAGCATTTCAGTGAAATCAGCATCAAAATTTGAGTCGTTTAGAGAAGTTTAGATTTTGGTATTCTGAAGTGCTTATATCACTGAAATAAGCACTTCAGTGAACTCAGCATCAAAAGATGTGTGGTTTTGTGATGTTGTGATTTTGGCCTTCTGAAGTGCTTATCTGACTGAAATAACCTCTTCAATGAACCCAGCATCGAAAGTTGAGTGTTTTGGTGAAGTTTAGATTTAGGTCTTCTGAAGTGATTATCTCACTGAAATAAGCATTTGGGTAAATCCAGGATCGAAATTTGGGTGTTTTTGTGGAGTTGAGATTTTGGCCTTCTGAAGTGCTCAACTGACTGAAAGAAACATTTCAGTGAAACCAGCATCAAAAGTTGAGTCGTTTGTTGAGGTTGGGAATTTGGCATTCTGAAGTGCTTATCTCGCTGAAATAAGCACTGCAGTGAGCCCAGCATCGAAAGATGAGTGGTTTTGTGAAGTTGAGATTTAGGCATTCTGAGTTGCTTATGTCACTGAAATAAGCATTTGTGTAAATCCAGGATCGAAAATTGGGTGGTTTGGTGAAGTTTAGATTTTGGCCTTCTGAAGTGCATATCTGTCTGAAAGAAGCATTTCAGTGAAATCAGCATCAAAAGTTGAGTCGTTTTGTGAAGTTTAGATTTTGGCCTTCTGAAGTGCTCATCTCACTGAAATAAGCACTTCTATGAACGCAGCATCAAAAGTTGATTGGTTTGGTGAAGTTTCGATTTTGGTCTTCTGAAGTGCAAATCTCACTGAAATAAGAACTTCAGTGAACCCAGCATCGAAAGTTGCGTGGTTTGGAGAAGTTTCGATTTTGGTCTTCTGAAGTGCTTATCTCTCTGAAATAAACATTTGTGTAAATCCAGGATCGAAAGTTGGGTGGTTTAGTGAAGTTGACATTTTGGCCTTCTGATGTGCATATCTGACTGAAAGAAGCATTTCAGTGAAATCAGCATGAAAAGTGGAGTCGTTTGGTGAGGTTGGGATTTTGGCGTAGTGAAGTGCTTATCTCTCTGAAATAAGCACTTCAGTGAACGCAGCATCGAAAGTTGATTGGTTTGGTGAAGTTTAGATTTTGGTCTTCTGAAGTGCTTCTCTCACTAAAATAAGCATTTGGGTAAATCCAGGATCGAAAGTTGGGTCGTTTGGTGAAGTTTAGATTATGGCTTTCTGATGTGCATATCTGACTGAAAGAAGCATTTCAGTGAAGTCAGCATCAAAAGTTGAGTCGTTTAGTGAAGTTTAGATTTTGGCCTTCTGAAGTGCTTATCTGACTGAAATAAGCAATTCAGTGAAACGAGCATCAAAATTTGAGTCGTTTGGTGAGGTTGGGATTTTGGCATTCTGAAGTGCTGATCTCGCAGAAATAAGCACTTCAGTGAACTGAGCATCGAAAGATGTTTGGTTTTGTGAAGTTGTGATTTTGGCCTTCTGAAGTGCTTATCTGAATGAAATACGCTCTTCAAAGAACCCAGCATCATAAGTTTTTTGGTTTGTTGAAGATGTGATTTTGGACTTCTGAAGTGCTTATCTCACTGAAATAAGCAATTCAGTGAACCCAGCATCATAAGTTTTTTGGTTTGGTGAAGTTTAGATTTTGTTCTTCTGAAGTGCATATCTGACTGAAAGAAGCATTTCAGTGAAATCAGCATCAAAAGTTGAGTCGTTTTGTGAAGTTTAGATTTTGGCCATCTGAAGTGCTTATCTCACTGAAACAAGCACTTCTATGAACGCAGCATCAAAAGTTGATTGGTTTGGTGAAGTTTCGATTTTGGTCTTCTGAAGTGCAAATCACACTGAAATAAGCGTTTCAGTGAACACAGCATCGAAAGTTGAGTGGTTTGGTGAAGTTTAGATTTTGGTCTTCTGAAGTGCAAATCACACTGAAATAAGCGTTTCAGTGAACACAGCATCGAAAGTTGAGTGGTTTGGTGAAGTTTAGATTTTGGTCTTCTGAAGTGCTTATCTCACTGAAATAAACATTTGTGTCAATCCAGGGTCGAAAGTTGGGTGGTTTGGTGAAGATGACATTTTGGCCTTCTGATGTGCATATCTGACTTGAAAGAAGCATTTCAGTGAAATCAGCATCAAAAGTGGAGTCGTTGGTGAGGTTGGGATTTTGTTTTAGTGAAGTGCTTATCTCTCTGAAATAAGCACTTCAGTGAACCCAGCATCGAAAGTTGAGTGGTTTGGTGAAGTTTAGATTTTGGTCTTCTGAAGTGCTTCTCTCACGAAAATAAGCATTTGCGTAAATCCAGGATCGAAATTTGGGTGGTTTGATGAAGTTGAGATTTTGGCCTTCTGAAGTGCTCAACTGACTGAAAGAAGCATTTCAGTGAAACCAGCATCAAAAGTTGAGTCGTTTGGTGAGGTTGGGAATTTGGCATTCTGAAGTGCTTATCTCGCTGAAATATTCACAGCAGTGAGCCCAGCATCGAAAGATGAGTGTTTTTGTGAAGTTGAGATTTTGGCCTTCTGAAGTGCTTATCTCACTGAAATAAGCATTTGAGAAAATCCAGGATCGAAAGTTGGGTGGTTTGGTGAAGTTGAGATTTTGGCCTTCTGATGTGCATATCTGACTGAAAGAAGCTTTTCAGTGAAATCAGCATCAAAAGTGGAGTCGTTTCGTGAAGTTTAGATTTTGGCCTTCTGAAGTACTTATCTCGTTGAAATAAACACTTCAGTGAACTCAGCATCGAAAGATGTGTGGTTTTGTGAAGTTGTGATTTTGGCCTTCTGAAGTACTTATCTGAATGAAATGCGCTCTTCAGTGAACCCAGCTTCATAAGTTTTACGGTTTGGTGAAGATGTGATTTTGGACTTCTGAAGTGCTTATCTCACTGAAATAAGCAATTCAGTGAACGCAGCAACAAAAGTTGAGTGGTTTGGTGAAGTTTAGATTTTGGTCTTCTGAAGTGCTTATCTCACTGAAATAAGCACTTCAGTGAACCCAGCGTCGAAAGTTGAGTGGTTTGGTGAAGTTTAGATTTTGGTCTTCTGAAGTGCTAATCTCACTGAAATAAACATTTGTGTAAATCCAGGATCGAAAGTTGGGTGGTTTGGTGAAGTTGAGATTTTTGCCTTCTGATGTGCATATCTGATTGAAAGAAGCATTTCAGTAAAATCAGCATCAAAAGTGGAGTCGTTTGGTGAGGTTGGGATTTTGGCGTAGTGAAATGCTTATCTCTCTGAAATAAGCACTTCAGTGAATCCAGCATCGAAAGTTGAGTGGTTTGGTGAAGTTTAGATTTTGGTCTTCTGAAGTGCTTATCTCACTGAAATAAGCTCTTGGGTAAATCCAGGATCGAAAGTTGGGTGGTTTGGTGAAGTTGAGATTTTGGCCTTCTGATGTGCATATCTGACTGTAAGAAGCATTTCAGTGAAATCAGCATCAAAATTTGAGTCGTTTAGAGAAGTTTAGATTTTGGTATTCTGAAGTGCTTATCTCACTGAAATAAGCACTTCAGTGAAATCAGCATCAAAAGTTGAATGGTTTAGTGAAGTTTTGATTTTGGTCTTCTGAAGTGCTTATCTCGCTGAAATAAGCACTTCAGTGAACTCAGCATCAAAAGATGTGTGGTTTTGTGATGTTGTGATTTTGGCCTTCTGAAGTGCTTATCTGACTGAAATAACCTCTTCAATGAACCCAGCATCGAAAGTTGAGTGTTTTGGTGAAGTTTAGATTTAGGTCTTCTGAAGTGATTATCTCACTGAAATAAGCATTTGGGTAAATCCAGGATCGAAATTTGGGTGTTTTTGTGGAGTTGAGATTTTGGCCTTCTGAAGTGCTCAACTGACTGAAAGAAACATTTCAGTGAAACCAGCATCAAAAGTTGAGTCGTTTGTTGAGGTTGGGAATTTGGCATTCTGAAGTGCTTATCTCGCTGAAATAAGCACTGCAGTGAGCCCAGCATCGAAAGATGAGTGGTTTTGTGAAGTTGAGATTTAGGCATTCTGAGTTGCTTATGTCACTGAAATAAGCATTTGTGTAAATCCAGGATCGAAAATTGGGTGGTTTGGTGAAGTTTAGATTTTGGCCTTCTGAAGTGCATATCTGTCTGAAAGAAGCATTTCAGTGAAATCAGCATCAAAAGTTGAGTCGTTTTGTGAAGTTTAGATTTTGGCCTTCTGAAGTGCTTATCTCACTGAAATAAGCACTTCTATGAACGCAGCATCAAAAGTTGATTGGTTTGGTGAAGTTTCGATTTTGGTCTTCTGAAGTGCAAATCTCACTGAAATAAGAACTTCAGTGAACCCAGCATCGAAAGTTGCGTGGTTTGGAGAAGTTTCGATTTTGGTCTTCTGAAGTGCTTATCTCTCTGAAATAAACATTTGTGTAAATCCAGGATCGAAAGTTGGGTGGTTTAGTGAAGTTGACATTTTGGCCTTCTGATGTGCATATCTGACTGAAAGAAGCATTTCAGTGAAATCAGCATGAAAAGTGGAGTCGTTTGGTGAGGTTGGGATTTTGGCGTAGTGAAGTGCTTATCTCTCTGAAATAAGCACTTCAGTGAACGCAGCATCGAAAGTTGATTGGTTTGGTGAAGTTTAGATTTTGGTCTTCTGAAGTGCTTCACTCACTAAAATAAGCATTTGGGTAAATCCAGGATCGAAAGTTGGGTCGTTTGGTGAAGTTTAGATTATGGCTTTCTGATGTGCATATCTGACTGAAAGAAGCATTTCAGTGAAGTCAGCATCAAAAGTTGAGTCGTTTAGTGAAGTTTAGATTTTGGCCTTCTGAAGTGCTTATCTGACTGAAATAAGCAATTCAGTGAAACGAGCATCAAAATTTGAGTCGTTTGGTGAGGTTGGGATTTTGGCATTCTGAAGTGCTGATCTCGCAGAAATAAGCACTTCAGTGAACTGAGCATCGAAAGATGTTTGGTTTTGTGAAGTTGTGATTTTGGCCTTCTGAAGTGCTTATCTGAATGAAATACGCTCTTCAAAGAACCCAGCATCATAAGTTTTTTGGTTTGTTGAAGATGTGATTTTGGACTTCTGAAGTGCTTATCTCACTGAAATAAGCAATTCAGTGAACCCAGCATCATAAGTTTTTTGGTTTGGTGAAGTTTAGATTTTGTTCTTCTGAAGTGCATATCTGACTGAAAGAAGCATTTCAGTGAAATCAGCATCAAAAGTTGAGTCGTTTTGTGAAGTTTAGATTTTGGCCATCTGAAGTGCTTATCTCACTGAAACAAGCACTTCTATGAACGCAGCATCAAAAGTTGATTGGTTTGGTGAAGTTTCGATTTTGGTCTTCTGAAGTGCAAATCACACTGAAATAAGCGTTTCAGTGAACACAGCATCGAAAGTTGAGTGGTTTGGTGAAGTTTAGATTTTGGTCTTCTGAAGTGCAAATCACACTGAAATAAGCGTTTCAGTGAACACAGCATCGAAAGTTGAGTGGTTTGGTGAAGTTTAGATTTTGGTCTTCTGAAGTGCTTATCTCACTGAAATAAACATTTGTGTCAATCCAGGGTCGAAAGTTGGGTGGTTTGGTGAAGATGACATTTTGGCCTTCTGATGTGCATATCTGACTTGAAAGAAGCATTTCAGTGAAATCAGCATCAAAAGTGGAGTCGTTGGTGAGGTTGGGATTTTGTTTTAGTGAAGTGCTTATCTCTCTGAAATAAGCACTTCAGTGAACCCAGCATCGAAAGTTGAGTGGTTTGGTGAAGTTTAGATTTTGGTCTTCTGAAGTGCTTCTCTCACGAAAATAAGCATTTGCGTAAATCCAGGATCGAAATTTGGGTGGTTTGATGAAGTTGAGATTTTGGCCTTCTGAAGTGCTCAACTGACTGAAAGAAGCATTTCAGTGAAACCAGCATCAAAAGTTGAGTCGTTTGGTGAGGTTGGGAATTTGGCATTCTGAAGTGCTTATCTCGCTGAAATAAGCATTTGAGTAAATCCAGGATCGAAAGTTGGGTGGTTTGGTGAAGTTGAGATTTTGGCCTTCTGATGTGCATATCTGACTGAAAGAAGCTTTTCAGTGAAATCAGCATCAAAAGTGGAGTCGTTTCGTGAAGTTTAGATTTTGGCCTTCTGAAGTACTTATCTCGTTGAAATAAACACTTCAGTGAACTCAGCATCGAAAGATGTGTGGTTTTGTGAAGTTGTGATTTTGGCCTTCTGAAGTACTTATCTGAATGAAATGCGCTCTTCAGTGAACCCAGCTTCATAAGTTTTATGGTTTGGTGAAGATGTGATTTTGGACTTCTGAAGTGCTTATCTCACTGAAATAAGCAATTCAGTGAACGCAGCAACAAAAGTTGAGTGGTTTGGTGAAGTTTAGATTTTGGTCTTCTGAAGTGCTTATCTCACTGAAATAAGCACTTCAGTGAACCCAGCGTCGAAAGTTGAGTGGTTTGGTGAAGTTTAGATTTTGGTCTTCTGAAGTGCTAATCTCACTGAAATAAACATTTGTGTAAATCCAGGATCGAAAGTTGGGTGGTTTGGTGAAGTTGAGATTTTTGCCTTCTGATGTGCATATCTGATTGAAAGAAGCATTTCAGTAAAATCAGCATCAAAAGTGGAGTCGTTTGGTGAGGTTGGGATTTTGGCGTAGTGAAATGCTTATCTCTCTGAAATAAGCACTTCAGTGAATCCAGCATCGAAAGTTGAGTGGTTTGGTGAAGTTTAGATTTTGGTCTTCTGAAGTGCTTATCTCACTGAAATAAGCTCTTGGGTAAATCCAGGATCGAAAGTTGGGTGGTTTGGTGAAGTTGAGATTTTGGCCTTCTGATGTGCATATCTGACTGTAAGAAGCATTTCAGTGAAATCAGCATCAAAATTTGAGTCGTTTAGAGAAGTTTAGATTTTGGTATTCTGAAGTGCTTATCTCACTGAAATAAGCACTTCAGTGAAATCAGCATCAAAAGTTGAATGGTTTAGTGAAGTTTTGATTTTGGTCTTCTGAAGTGCTTATCTCGCTGAAATAAGCACTTCAGTGAACTCAGCATCAAAAGATGTGTGGTTTTGTGATGTTGTGATTTTGGCCTTCTGAAGTGCTTATCTGACTGAAATAACCTCTTCAATGAACCCAGCATCGAAAGTTGAGTGTTTTGGTGAAGTTTAGATTTAGGTCTTCTGAAGTGATTATCTCACTGAAATAAGCATTTGGGTAAATCCAGGATCGAAATTTGGGTGTTTTTGTGGAGTTGAGATTTTGGCCTTCTGAAGTGCTCAACTGACTGAAAGAAACATTTCAGTGAAACCAGCATCAAAAGTTGAGTCGTTTGTTGAGGTTGGGAATTTGGCATTCTGAAGTGCTTATCTCGCTGAAATAAGCACTGCAGTGAGCCCAGCATCGAAAGATGAGTGGTTTTGTGAAGTTGAGATTTAGGCATTCTGAGTTGCTTATGTCACTGAAATAAGCATTTGTGTAAATCCAGGATCGAAAATTGGGTGGTTTGGTGAAGTTTAGATTTTGGCCTTCTGAAGTGCATATCTGTCTGAAAGAAGCATTTCAGTGAAATCAGCATCAAAAGTTGAGTCGTTTTGTGAAGTTTAGATTTTGGCCTTCTGAAGTGCTGATCTCACTGAAATAAGCACTTCTATGAACGCAGCATCAAAAGTTGATTGGTTTGGTGAAGTTTCGATTTTGGTCTTCTGAAGTGCAAATCTCACTGAAATAAGAACTTCAGTGAACCCAGCATCGAAAGTTGCGTGGTTTGGAGAAGTTTCGATTTTGGTCTTCTGAAGTGCTTATCTCTCTGAAATAAACATTTGTGTAAATCCAGGATCGAAAGTTGGGTGGTTTAGTGAAGTTGACATTTTGGCCTTCTGATGTGCATATCTGACTGAAAGAAGCATTTCAGTGAAATCAGCATGAAAAGTGGAGTCGTTTGGTGAGGTTGGGATTTTGGCGTAGTGAAGTGCTTATCTCTCTGAAATAAGCACTTCAGTGAACGCAGCATCGAAAGTTGATTGGTTTGGTGAAGTTTAGATTTTGGTCTTCTGAAGTGCTTCTCTCACTAAAATAAGCATTTGGGTAAATCCAGGATCGAAAGTTGGGTCGTTTGGTGAAGTTTAGATTATGGCTTTCTGATGTGCATATCTGACTGAAAGAAGCATTTCAGTGAAGTCAGCATCAAAAGTTGAGTCGTTTAGTGAAGTTTAGATTTTGGCCTTCTGAAGTGCTTATCTGACTGAAATAAGCAATTCAGTGAAACGAGCATCAAAATTTGAGTCGTTTGGTGAGGTTGGGATTTTGGCATTCTGAAGTGCTGATCTCGCAGAAATAAGCACTTCAGTGAACTGAGCATCGAAAGATGTTTGGTTTTGTGAAGTTGTGATTTTGGCCTTCTGAAGTGCTTATCTGAATGAAATACGCTCTTCAAAGAACCCAGCATCATAAGTTTTTTGGTTTGTTGAAGATGTGATTTTGGACTTCTGAAGTGCTTATCTCACTGAAATAAGCAATTCAGTGAACCCAGCATCATAAGTTTTTTGGTTTGGTGAAGTTTAGATTTTGTTCTTCTGAAGTGCATATCTGACTGAAAGAAGCATTTCAGTGAAATCAGCATCAAAAGTTGAGTCGTTTTGTGAAGTTTAGATTTTGGCCATCTGAAGTGCTTATCTCACTGAAACAAGCACTTCTATGAACGCAGCATCAAAAGTTGATTGGTTTGGTGAAGTTTCGATTTTGGTCTTCTGAAGTGCAAATCACACTGAAATAAGCGTTTCAGTGAACACAGCATCGAAAGTTGAGTGGTTTGGTGAAGTTTAGATTTTGGTCTTCTGAAGTGCAAATCACACTGAAATAAGCGTTTCAGTGAACACAGCATCGAAAGTTGAGTGGTTTGGTGAAGTTTAGATTTTGGTCTTCTGAAGTGCTTATCTCACTGAAATAAACATTTGTGTCAATCCAGGGTCGAAAGTTGGGTGGTTTGGTGAAGATGACATTTTGGCCTTCTGATGTGCATATCTGACTTGAAAGAAGCATTTCAGTGAAATCAGCATCAAAAGTGGAGTCGTTGGTGAGGTTGGGATTTTGTTTTAGTGAAGTGCTTATCTCTCTGAAATAAGCACTTCAGTGAACCCAGCATCGAAAGTTGAGTGGTTTGGTGAAGTTTAGATTTTGGTCTTCTGAAGTGCTTCTCTCACGAAAATAAGCATTTGCGTAAATCCAGGATCGAAATTTGGGTGGTTTGGTGAAGTTGAGATTTTGGCCTTCTGAAGTGCTCAACTGACTGAAAGAAGCATTTCAGTGAAACCAGCATCAAAAGTTGAGTCGTTTGGTGAGGTTGGGAATTTGGCATTCTGAAGTGCTTATCTCACTGAAATATTCACAGCAGTGAGCCCAGCATCGAAAGATGAGTGTTTTTGTGAAGTTGAGATTTTGGCCTTCTGAAGTGCTTATCTCACTGAAATAAGCATTTGAGTAAATCCAGGATCGAAAGTTGGGTGGTTTGGTGAAGTTGAGATTTTGGCCTTCTGATGTGCATATCTGACTGAAAGAAGCTTTTCAGTGAAATCAGCATCAAAAGTGGAGTCGTTTCGTGAAGTTTAGATTTTGGCCTTCTGAAGTACTTATCTCGTTGAAATAAACACTTCAGTGAACTCAGCATCGAAAGATGTGTGGTTTTGTGAAGTTGTGATTTTGGCCTTCTGAAGTACTTATCTGAATGAAATGCGCTCTTCAGTGAACCCAGCTTCATAAGTTTTATGGTTTGGTGAAGATGTGATTTTGGACTTCTGAAGTGCTTATCTCACTGAAATAAGCAATTCAGTGAACGCAGCAACAAAAGTTGAGTGGTTTGGTGAAGTTTAGATTTTGGTCTTCTGAAGTGCTTATCTCACTGAAATAAGCACTTCAGTGAACCCAGCGTCGAAAGTTGAGTGGTTTGGTGAAGTTTAGATTTTGGTCTTCTGAAGTGCTTATCTCACTGAAATAAACATTTGTGTAAATCCAGGATCGAAAGTTGGGTGGTTTGGTGAAGTTGAGATTTTTGCCTTCTGATGTGCATATCTGATTGAAAGAAGCATTTCAGTAAAATCAGCATCAAAAGTGGAGTCGTTTGGTGAGGTTGGGATATTGGTGTAGTGAAATGCTTATCTCTCTGAAATAAGCACTTCAGTGAATCCAGCATCGAAAGTTGAGTGGTTTGGTGAAGTTTAGATTTTGGTCTTCTGAAGTGCTTCTCTCACTAAAATAAGCATTTGGGTAAATCCAGGATCGAAATTTGGGTGGTTTGGTGAAGTTTAGATTTTGGCCTTCTGATGTGCATATCTGAATGAAAGAAGCATTTCAGTGAAATCAGCATCAAAAGTTGAGTCGTTTAGTGAAGTTTAGATTTTGGCCTTCTGAAGTGCTTATCTGACTGAAATAAGCAATTCAGTGAAACGAGCATCAAAATTTGAGTCGTTTGGTGAGGTTGGGATTTTGGCATTCTGAAGTGCTGATCTCGCTGAAATAAGCACTTCAGTGAACTGAGCATCGAAAGATGTTTGGTTTTGTGAAGTTGTGATTTTGGCCTTCTGAAGTGCTTATCTGAATGAAATACGCTCTTCAAAGAACCCAGCATCATAAGTTTTTTGGTTTGTTGAAGATGTGATTTTGGACTTCTGAAGTGCTTATCTCACTGAAATAAGCAATTCAGTGAACCCAGCATCATAAGTTTTTTGGTTTGGTGAAGTTTAGATTTTGTTCTTCTGAAGTGCATATCTGACTGAAAGAAGCATTTCAGTGAAATCAGCATCAAAAGTTGAGTCGTTTTGTGAAGTTTAGATTTTGGCCATCTGAAGTGCTTATCTCACTGAAACAAGCACTTCTATGAACGCAGCATCAAAAGTTGATTGGTTTGGTGAAGTTTCGATTTTGGTCTTCTGAAGTGCAAATCACACTGAAATAATAAGCACTTCAGTGAACCCAGCATCGAAAGTTGAGTGGTTTGGTGAAGTTTAGATTTTGGTCTTCTGAAGTGCTTATCTCACTGAAATAAACATTTGTGTCAATCCAGGATCGAAAGTTGGGTGGTTTGGTGAAGATGACATTTTGGCCTTCTGATGTGCATATCTGACTTGAAAGAAGCATTTCAGTGAAATCAGCATCAAAAGTGGAGTCGTTGGTGAGGTTGGGATTTTGGCGTAGTGAAGTTCTGATCTCTCTGAAATAAGCACTTCAGTGAACGCAGCATCGAAAGTTGAGTGGTTTGGTGAAGTTTAGATTTTGGTCTTCTGAAGTGCTTATCTCACTGAAATAAGCATTTGGGTAAATCCAGGATCGAAAGTTGGGTGGTTTGGTGAAGTTGAGATTTTGGCCTTCTGATGTGCATATCTGACTGTAAGAAGCATTTCAGTGAAATCAGCATCAAAAGTTGAGTCGTTTAGAGAAGTTTAGATTTTGGTATTCTGAAGTGCTTATCTCACTGAAATAAGCACTTCAGTGAAATCAGCATCAAAAGTTGAATGGTTTAGTGAAGTTTTGATTTTGGTCTTCTGAAGTGCTTATCTCGCTGAAATAAGCACTTCAGTGAACTCAGCATCAAAAGATGTGTGGTTTTGTGATGTTGTGATTTTGGCCTTCTGAAGTGCTTATCTGACTGAAATAACCTCTTCAATGAACCCAGCATCGAAAGTTGAGTGTTTTGGTGAAGTTTAGATTTAGGTCTTCTGAAGTGATTATCTCACTGAAATAAGCATTTGGGTAAATCCAGGATCGAAATTTGGGTGTTTTTGTGAAGTTGAGATTTTGGCCTTCTGAAGTGCTCAACTGACTGAAAGAAGCATTTCAGTGAAACCAGCATGAAAAGTTGAGTCGTTTGGTGAGGTTGGGAATTTGGCATTCTGAAGTGCTTATCTCGCTGAAATATTCACAGCAGTGAGCCCAGCATCGAAAGATGAGTGTTTTTGTGAAGTTGAGATTTTGGCCTTCTGAAGTGCTTAGCTCACTGAAATAAGCATTTGAGTAAATCCAGGATCGAAAGTTGGGTGGTTTGGTGAAGTTGAGATTTTGGCCTTCTGATGTGCATATCTGACTGAAAGAAGCTTTTCAGTGAAATCAGCATCAAAAGTGGAGTCGTTTCGTGAAGTTTAGATTTTGGCCTTCTGAAGTACTTATCTCGTTGAAATAAACACTTCAGTGAACTCAGCATCGAAAGATGTGTGGTTTTGTGAAGTTGTGATTTTGGCCTTCTGAAGTACTTATCTGAATGAAATGCGCTCTTCAGTGAACCCAGCTTCATAAGTTTTACGGTTTGGTGAAGATGTGATTTTGGACTTCTGAAGTGCTTATCTCACTGAAATAAGCAATTCAGTGAACGCAGCAACAAAAGTTGAGTGGTTTGGTGAAGTTTAGATTTTGGTCTTCTGAAGTGCTTATCTCACTGAAATAAGCACTTCAGTGAACCCAGCGTCGAAAGTTGAGTGGTTTGGTGAAGTTTAGATTTTGGTCTTCTGAAGTGCTTATCTCACTGAAATAAACATTTGTGTAAATCCAGGATCGAAAGTTGGGTGGTTTGGTGAAGTTGAGATTTTTGCCTTCTGATGTGCATATCTGATTGAAAGAAGCATTTCATTAAAATCAGCATCAAAAGTGGAGTCGTTTGGTGAGGTTGGGATATTGGTGTAGTGAAATGCTTATCTCTCTGAAATAAGCACTTCAGTGAATCCAGCATCGAAAGTTGAGTGGTTTGGTGAAGTTTAGATTTTGGTCTTCTGAAGTGCTTCTCTCACTAAAATAAGCATTTGGGTAAATCCAGGATCGAAAGTTGGGTGGTTAGGCGAAGTTTAGATTTTGGCCTTCTGATGTGCATATCTGAATGAAAGAAGCATTTCAGTGAAATCAGCATCAAAAGTTGAGTCGTTTAGTGAAGTTTAGATTTTGGCCTTCTGAATTGCTTATCTGACTGAAATAAGCAATTCAGTGAAACGAGCATCAAACGTTGAGTCGTTTGGTGAGGTTGGGATTTTGGCATTCTGAAGTGCTGATCTCGCTGAAATAAGCACTTCAGTGAACTGAGCATCGAAAGATGTTTGGTTTTGTGAAGTTGTGATTTTGGCCTTCTGAAGTGCTTATCTGAATGAAATACGCTCTTCAAAGAACCCAGCATCATAAGTTTTTTGGTTTGTTGAAGATGTGATTTTGGACTGCTGAAGTGCTTATCTCACTGAAATAAGCAATTCAGTGAACCCAGCATCATAAGTTTTTTGGTTTGGTGAAGTTTAGATTTTGTTCTTCTGAAGTGCATATCTGACTGAAAGAAGCATTTCAGTGAAATCAGCATCAAAAGTTGAGTCGTTTTGTGAAGTTTAGATTTTGGCCATCTGAAGTGCTTATCTCACTGAAACAAGCACTTCTATGAACGCAGCATCAAAAGTTGATTGGTTTGGTGAAGTTTCGATTTTGGTCTTCTGAAGTGCAAATCACACTGAAATAATAAGCACTTCAGTGAACCCAGCATCGAAAGTTGAGTGGTTTGGTGAAGTTTAGATTTTGGTCTTCTGAAGTGCTTATCTCACTGAAATAAACATTTGTGTCAATCCAGGATCGAAAGTTGGGTGGTTTGGTGAAGATGACATTTTGGCCTTCTGATGTGCATATCTGACTTGAAAGAAGCATTTCAGTGAAATCAGCATCAAAAGTGGAGTCGTTGGTGAGGTTGGGATTTTGGCGTAGTGAAGTTCTGATCTCTCTGAAATAAGCACTTCAGTGAACGCAGCATCGAAAGTTGAGTGGTTTGGTGAAGTTTAGATTTTGGTCTTCTGAAGTGCTTATCTCACTGAAATAAACATTTGTGTAAATCCAGGATCGAAAGTTGGGTGGTTTGGTGAAGTTGAGATTTTTGCCTTCTGATGTGCATATCTGATTGAAAGAAGCATTTCAGTAAAATCAGCATCAAAAGTGGAGTCGTTTGGTGAGGTTGGGATTTTGGCGTAGTGAAATGCTTATCTCTCTGAAATAAGCACTTCAGTGAATCCAGCATCGAAAGTTGAGTGGTTTGGTGAAGTTTAGATTTTGGTCTTCTGAAGTGCTTATCTCACTGAAATAAGCTCTTGGGTAAATCCAGGATCGAAAGTTGGGTGGTTTGGTGAAGTTGAGATTTTGGCCTTCTGATGTGCATATCTGTCTGAAAGAAGCATTTCAGTGAAATCAGCATCAAAAGTTGAGTCGTTTTGTGAAGTTTAGATTTTGGCCTTCTGAAGTGCTTATCTCACTGAAATAAGCACTTCTATGAACGCAGCATCAAAAGTTGATTGGTTTGGTGAAGTTTCGATTTTGGTCTTCTGAAGTGCAAATCTCACTGAAATAAGAACTTCAGTGAACCCAGCATCGAAAGTTGCGTGGTTTGGAGAAGTTTCGATTTTGGTCTTCTGAAGTGCTTATCTCTCTGAAATAAACATTTGTGTAAATCCAGGATCGAAAGTTGGGTGGTTTAGTGAAGTTGACATTTTGGCCTTCTGATGTGCATATCTGACTGAAAGAAGCATTTCAGTGAAATCAGCATGAAAAGTGGAGTCGTTTGGTGAGGTTGGGATTTTGGCGTAGTGAAGTGCTTATCTCTCTGAAATAAGCACTTCAGTGAACGCAGCATCGAAAGTTGATTGGTTTGGTGAAGTTTAGATTTTGGTCTTCTGAAGTGCTTCACTCACTAAAATAAGCATTTGGGTAAATCCAGGATCGAAAGTTGGGTCGTTTGGTGAAGTTTAGATTATGGCTTTCTGATGTGCATATCTGACTGAAAGAAGCATTTCAGTGAAGTCAGCATCAAAAGTTGAGTCGTTTAGTGAAGTTTAGATTTTGGCCTTCTGAAGTGCTTATCTGACTGAAATAAGCAATTCAGTGAAACGAGCATCAAAATTTGAGTCGTTTGGTGAGGTTGGGATTTTGGCATTCTGAAGTGCTGATCTCGCAGAAATAAGCACTTCAGTGAACTGAGCATCGAAAGATGTTTGGTTTTGTGAAGTTGTGATTTTGGCCTTCTGAAGTGCTTATCTGAATGAAATACGCTCTTCAAAGAACCCAGCATCATAAGTTTTTTGGTTTGTTGAAGATGTGATTTTGGACTTCTGAAGTGCTTATCTCACTGAAATAAGCAATTCAGTGAACCCAGCATCATAAGTTTTTTGGTTTGGTGAAGTTTAGATTTTGTTCTTCTGAAGTGCATATCTGACTGAAAGAAGCATTTCAGTGAAATCAGCATCAAAAGTTGAGTCGTTTTGTGAAGTTTAGATTTTGGCCATCTGAAGTGCTTATCTCACTGAAACAAGCACTTCTATGAACGCAGCATCAAAAGTTGATTGGTTTGGTGAAGTTTCGATTTTGGTCTTCTGAAGTGCAAATCACACTGAAATAAGCGTTTCAGTGAACACAGCATCGAAAGTTGAGTGGTTTGGTGAAGTTTAGATTTTGGTCTTCTGAAGTGCAAATCACACTGAAATAAGCGTTTCAGTGAACACAGCATCGAAAGTTGAGTGGTTTGGTGAAGTTTAGATTTTGGTCTTCTGAAGTGCTTATCTCACTGAAATAAACATTTGTGTCAATCCAGGGTCGAAAGTTGGGTGGTTTGGTGAAGATGACATTTTGGCCTTCTGATGTGCATATCTGACTTGAAAGAAGCATTTCAGTGAAATCAGCATCAAAAGTGGAGTCGTTGGTGAGGTTGGGATTTTGTTTTAGTGAAGTGCTTATCTCTCTGAAATAAGCACTTCAGTGAACCCAGCATCGAAAGTTGAGTGGTTTGGTGAAGTTTAGATTTTGGTCTTCTGAAGTGCTTCTCTCACGACAATAAGCATTTGCGTAAATCCAGGATCGAAATTTGGGTGGTTTGATGAAGTTGAGATTTTGGCCTTCTGAAGTGCTCAACTGACTGAAAGAAGCATTTCAGTGAAACCAGCATCAAAAGTTGAGTCGTTTGGTGAGGTTGGGAATTTGGCATTCTGAAGTGCTTATCTCGCTGAAATATTCACAGCAGTGAGCCCAGCATCGAAAGATGAGTGTTTTTGTGAAGTTGAGATTTTGGCCTTCTGAAGTGCTTATCTCACTGAAATAAGCATTTGAGAAAATCCAGGATCGAAAGTTGGGTGGTTTGGTGAAGTTGAGATTTTGGCCTTCTGATGTGCATATCTGACTGAAAGAAGCTTTTCAGTGAAATCAGCATCAAAAGTGGAGTCGTTTCGTGAAGTTTAGATTTTGGCCTTCTGAAGTACTTATCTCGTTGAAATAAACACTTCAGTGAACTCAGCATCGAAAGATGTGTGGTTTTGTGAAGTTGTGATTTTGGCCTTCTGAAGTACTTATCTGAATGAAATGCGCTCTTCAGTGAACCCAGCTTCATAAGTTTTATGGTTTGGTGAAGATGTGATTTTGGACTTCTGAAGTGCTTATCTCACTGAAATAAGCAATTCAGTGAACGCAGCAACAAAAGTTGAGTGGTTTGGTGAAGTTTAGATTTTGGTCTTCTGAAGTGCTTATCTCACTGAAATAAGCACTTCAGTGAACCCAGCGTCGAAAGTTGAGTGGTTTGGTGAAGTTTAGATTTTGGTCTTCTGAAGTGCTTATCTCACTGAAATAAACATTTGTGTAAATCCAGGATCGAAAGTTGGGTGGTTTGGTGAAGTTGAGATTTTTGCCTTCTGATGTGCATATCTGATTGAAAGAAGCATTTCAGTAAAATCAGCATCAAAAGTGGAGTCGTTTGGTGAGGTTGGGATATTGGTGTAGTGAAATGCTTATCTCTCTGAAATAAGCACTTCAGTGAATCCAGCATCGAAAGTTGAGTGGTTTGGTGAAGTTTAGATTTTGGTCTTCTGAAGTGCTTCTCTCACTAAAATAAGCATTTGGGTAAATCCAGGATCGAAAGTTGGGTGGTTTGGTGAAGTTTAGATTTTGGCCTTCTGATGTGCATATCTGAATGAAAGAAGCATTTCAGTGAAATCAGCATCAAAAGTTGAGTCGTTTAGTGAAGTTTAGATTTTGGCCTTCTGAAGTGCTTATCTGACTGAAATAAGCAATTCAGTGAAACGAGCATCAAACGTTGAGTCGTTTGGTGAGGTTGGGATTTTGGCATTCTGAAGTGCTGATCTCGCTGAAATAAGCACTTCAGTGAACTGAGCATCGAAAGATGTTTGGTTTTGTGAAGTTGTGATTTTGGCCTTCTGAAGTGCTTATCTGAATGAAATACGCTCTTCAAAGAACCCAGCATCATAAGTTTTTTGGTTTGTTGAAGATGTGATTTTGGACTGCTGAAGTGCTTATCTCACTGAAATAAGCAATTCAGTGAACCCAGCATCATAAGTTTTTTGGTTTGGTGAAGTTTAGATTTTGTTCTTCTGAAGTGCATATCTGACTGAAAGAAGCATTTCAGTGAAATCAGCATAAAAAGTTGAGTCGTTTTGTGAAGTTTAGATTTTGGCCATCTGAAGTGCTTATCTCACTGAAACAAGCACTTCTATGAACGCAGCATCAAAAGTTGATTGGTTTGGTGAAGTTTCGATTTTGGTCTTCTGAAGTGCAAATCACACTGAAATAATAAGCACTTCAGTGAACCCAGCATCGAAAGTTGAGTGGTTTGGTGAAGTTTAGATTTTGGTCTTCTGAAGTGCTTATCTCACTGAAATAAACATTTGTGTCAATCCAGGACCGAAAGTTGGGTGGTTTGGTGAAGATGACATTTTGGCCTTCTGATGTGCATATCTGACTTGAAAGAAGCATTTCAGTGAAATCAGCATCAAAAGTGGAGTCGTTGGTGAGGTTGGGATTTTGGCGTAGTGAAGTTCTGATCTCTCTGAAATAAGCACTTCAGTGAACGCAGCATCGAAAGTTGAGTGGTTTGGTGAAGTTTAGATTTTGGTCTTCTGAAGTGCTTATCTCACTGAAATAAGCATTTGGGTAAATCCACGATCGAAAGTTGGGTGGTTTGGTGAAGTTGAGATTTTGGCCTTCTGATGTGCATATCTGACTGTAAGAAGCATTTCAGTGAAATCAGCATCAAAAGTTGAGTCGTTTAGAGAAGTTTAGATTTTGGTATTCTGAAGTGCTTGTCTCACTGAAATAAGCACTTCAGTGAACCCAGCGTCGAAAGTTGAGTGGTTTGGTGAAGTTTAGATTTTGGTCTTCTGAAGTGCTTATCTCACTGAAATAAACATTTGTGTAAATCCAGGATCGAAAGTTGGGTGGTTTGGTGAAGTTGAGATTTTTGCCTTCTGATGTGCATATCTGATTGAAAGAAGCATTTCAGTAAAATCAGCATCAAAAGTGGAGTCGTTTGGTGAGGTTGGGATTTTGGCGTAGTGAAATGCTTATCTCTCTGAAATAAGCACTTCAGTGAATCCAGCATCGAAAGTTGAGTGGTTTGGTGAAGTTTAGATTTTGGTCTTCTGAAGTGCTTATCTCACTGAAAGAAGCTCTTGGGTAAATCCAGGATCGAAAGTTGGGTGGTTTGGTGAAGTTGAGATTTTGGCCTTCTGATGTGCATATCTGACTGTAAGAAGCATTTCAGTGAAATCAGCATCAAAATTTGAGTCGTTTAGAGAAGTTTAGATTTTGGTATTCTGAAGTGCTTATATCACTGAAATAAGCACTTCAGTGAACTCAGCATCAAAAGATGTGTGGTTTTGTGATGTTGTGATTTTGGCCTTCTGAAGTGCTTATCTGACTGAAATAACCTCTTCAATGAACCCAGCATCGAAAGTTGAGTGTTTTGGTGAAGTTTAGATTTAGGTCTTCTGAAGTGATTATCTCACTGAAATAAGCATTTGGGTAAATCCAGGATCGAAATTTGGGTGTTTTTGTGGAGTTGAGATTTTGGCCTTCTGAAGTGCTCAACTGACTGAAAGAAACATTTCAGTGAAACCAGCATCAAAAGTTGAGTCGTTTGTTGAGGTTGGGAATTTGGCATTCTGAAGTGCTTATCTCGCTGAAATAAGCACTGCAGTGAGCCCAGCATCGAAAGATGAGTGGTTTTGTGAAGTTGAGATTTAGGCATTCTGAGTTGCTTATGTCACTGAAATAAGCATTTGTGTAAATCCAGGATCGAAAATTGGGTGGTTTGGTGAAGTTTAGATTTTGGCCTTCTGAAGTGCATATCTGTCTGAAAGAAGCATTTCAGTGAAATCAGCATCAAAAGTTGAGTCGTTTTGTGAAGTTTAGATTTTGGCCTTCTGAAGTGCTTATCTCACTGAAATAAGCACTTCTATGAACGCAGCATCAAAAGTTGATTGGTTTGGTGAAGTTTCGATTTTGGTCTTCTGAAGTGCAAATCTCACTGAAATAAGAACTTCAGTGAACCCAGCATCGAAAGTTGCGTGGTTTGGAGAAGTTTCGATTTTGGTCTTCTGAAGTGCTTATCTCTCTGAAATAAACATTTGTGTAAATCCAGGATCGAAAGTTGGGTGGTTTAGTGAAGTTGACATTTTGGCCTTCTGATGTGCATATCTGACTGAAAGAAGCATTTCAGTGAAATCAGCATGAAAAGTGGAGTCGTTTGGTGAGGTTGGGATTTTGGCGTAGTGAAGTGCTTATCTCTCTGAAATAAGCACTTCAGTGAACGCAGCATCGAAAGTTGATTGGTTTGGTGAAGTTTAGATTTTGGTCTTCTGAAGTGCTTCTCTCACTAAAATAAGCATTTGGGTAAATCCAGGATCGAAAGTTGGGTCGTTTGGTGAAGTTTAGATTATGGCTTTCTGATGTGCATATCTGACTGAAAGAAGCATTTCAGTGAAGTCAGCATCAAAAGTTGAGTCGTTTAGTGAAGTTTAGATTTTGGCCTTCTGAAGTGCTTATCTGACTGAAATAAGCAATTCAGTGAAACGAGCATCAAAATTTGAGTCGTTTGGTGAGGTTGGGATTTTGGCATTCTGAAGTGCTGATCTCGCAGAAATAAGCACTTCAGTGAACTGAGCATCGAAAGATGTTTGGTTTTGTGAAGTTGTGATTTTGGCCTTCTGAAGTGCTTATCTGAATGAAATACGCTCTTCAAAGAACCCAGCATCATAAGTTTTTTGGTTTGTTGAAGATGTGATTTTGGACTTCTGAAGTGCTTATCTCACTGAAATAAGCAATTCAGTGAACCCAGCATCATAAGTTTTTTGGTTTGGTGAAGTTTAGATTTTGTTCTTCTGAAGTGCATATCTGACTGAAAGAAGCATTTCAGTGAAATCAGCATCAAAAGTTGAGTCGTTTTGTGAAGTTTAGATTTTGGCCATCTGAAGTGCTTATCTCACTGAAACAAGCACTTCTATGAACGCAGCATCAAAAGTTGATTGGTTTGGTGAAGTTTCGATTTTGGTCTTCTGAAGTGCAAATCACACTGAAATAAGCGTTTCAGTGAACACAGCATCGAAAGTTGAGTGGTTTGGTGAAGTTTAGATTTTGGTCTTCTGAAGTGCAAATCACACTGAAATAAGCGTTTCAGTGAACACAGCATCGAAAGTTGAGTGGTTTGGTGAAGTTTAGATTTTGGTCTTCTGAAGTGCTTATCTCACTGAAATAAACATTTGTGTCAATCCAGGGTCGAAAGTTGGGTGGTTTGGTGAAGATGACATTTTGGCCTTCTGATGTGCATATCTGACTTGAAAGAAGCATTTCAGTGAAATCAGCATCAAAAGTGGAGTCGTTGGTGAGGTTGGGATTTTGTTTTAGTGAAGTGCTTATCTCTCTGAAATAAGCACTTCAGTGAACCCAGCATCGAAAGTTGAGTGGTTTGGTGAAGTTTAGATTTTGGTCTTCTGAAGTGCTTCTCTCACGAAAATAAGCATTTGCGTAAATCCAGGATCGAAATTTGGGTGGTTTGATGAAGTTGAGATTTTGGCCTTCTGAAGTGCTCAACTGACTGAAAGAAGCATTTCAGTGAAACCAGCATCAAAAGTTGAGTCGTTTGGTGAGGTTGGGAATTTGGCATTCTGAAGTGCTTATCTCGCTGAAATATTCACAGCAGTGAGCCCAGCATCGAAAGATGAGTGTTTTTGTGAAGTTGAGATTTTGGCCTTCTGAAGTGCTTATCTCACTGAAATAAGCATTTGAGAAAATCCAGGATCGAAAGTTGGGTGGTTTGGTGAAGTTGAGATTTTGGCCTTCTGATGTGCATATCTGACTGAAAGAAGCTTTTCAGTGAAATCAGCATCAAAAGTGGAGTCGTTTCGTGAAGTTTAGATTTTGGCCTTCTGAAGTACTTATCTCGTTGAAATAAACACTTCAGTGAACTCAGCATCGAAAGATGTGTGGTTTTGTGAAGTTGTGATTTTGGCCTTCTGAAGTACTTATCTGAATGAAATGCGCTCTTCAGTGAACCCAGCTTCATAAGTTTTACGGTTTGGTGAAGATGTGATTTTGGACTTCTGAAGTGCTTATCTCACTGAAATAAGCAATTCAGTGAACGCAGCAACAAAAGTTGAGTGGTTTGGTGAAGTTTAGATTTTGGTCTTCTGAAGTGCTTATCTCACTGAAATAAGCACTTCAGTGAACCCAGCGTCGAAAGTTGAGTGGTTTGGTGAAGTTTAGATTTTGGTCTTCTGAAGTGCTAATCTCACTGAAATAAACATTTGTGTAAATCCAGGATCGAAAGTTGGGTGGTTTGGTGAAGTTGAGATTTTTGCCTTCTGATGTGCATATCTGATTGAAAGAAGCATTTCAGTAAAATCAGCATCAAAAGTGGAGTCGTTTGGTGAGGTTGGGATTTTGGCGTAGTGAAATGCTTATCTCTCTGAAATAAGCACTTCAGTGAATCCAGCATCGAAAGTTGAGTGGTTTGGTGAAGTTTAGATTTTGGTCTTCTGAAGTGCTTATCTCACTGAAATAAGCTCTTGGGTAAATCCAGGATCGAAAGTTGGGTGGTTTGGTGAAGTTGAGATTTTGGCCTTCTGATGTGCATATCTGACTGTAAGAAGCATTTCAGTGAAATCAGCATCAAAATTTGAGTCGTTTAGAGAAGTTTAGATTTTGGTATTCTGAAGTGCTTATCTCACTGAAATAAGCACTTCAGTGAAATCAGCATCAAAAGTTGAATGGTTTAGTGAAGTTTTGATTTTGGTCTTCTGAAGTGCTTATCTCGCTGAAATAAGCACTTCAGTGAACTCAGCATCAAAAGATGTGTGGTTTTGTGATGTTGTGATTTTGGCCTTCTGAAGTGCTTATCTGACTGAAATAACCTCTTCAATGAACCCAGCATCGAAAGTTGAGTGTTTTGGTGAAGTTTAGATTTAGGTCTTCTGAAGTGATTATCTCACTGAAATAAGCATTTGGGTAAATCCAGGATCGAAATTTGGGTGTTTTTGTGGAGTTGAGATTTTGGCCTTCTGAAGTGCTCAACTGACTGAAAGAAACATTTCAGTGAAACCAGCATCAAAAGTTGAGTCGTTTGTTGAGGTTGGGAATTTGGCATTCTGAAGTGCTTATCTCGCTGAAATAAGCACTGCAGTGAGCCCAGCATCGAAAGATGAGTGGTTTTGTGAAGTTGAGATTTAGGCATTCTGAGTTGCTTATGTCACTGAAATAAGCATTTGTGTAAATCCAGGATCGAAAATTGGGTGGTTTGGTGAAGTTTAGATTTTGGCCTTCTGAAGTGCATATCTGTCTGAAAGAAGCATTTCAGTGAAATCAGCATCAAAAGTTGAGTCGTTTTGTGAAGTTTAGATTTTGGCCTTCTGAAGTGCTTATCTCACTGAAATAAGCACTTCTATGAACGCAGCATCAAAAGTTGATTGGTTTGGTGAAGTTTCGATTTTGGTCTTCTGAAGTGCAAATCTCACTGAAATAAGAACTTCAGTGAACCCAGCATCGAAAGTTGCGTGGTTTGGAGAAGTTTCGATTTTGGTCTTCTGAAGTGCTTATCTCTCTGAAATAAACATTTGTGTAAATCCAGGATCGAAAGTTGGGTGGTTTAGTGAAGTTGACATTTTGGCCTTCTGATGTGCATATCTGACTGAAAGAAGCATTTCAGTGAAATCAGCATGAAAAGTGGAGTCGTTTGGTGAGGTTGGGATTTTGGCGTAGTGAAGTGCTTATCTCTCTGAAATAAGCACTTCAGTGAACGCAGCATCGAAAGTTGATTGGTTTGGTGAAGTTTAGATTTTGGTCTTCTGAAGTGCTTCACTCACTAAAATAAGCATTTGGGTAAATCCAGGATCGAAAGTTGGGTCGTTTGGTGAAGTTTAGATTATGGCTTTCTGATGTGCATATCTGACTGAAAGAAGCATTTCAGTGAAGTCAGCATCAAAAGTTGAGTCGTTTAGTGAAGTTTAGATTTTGGCCTTCTGAAGTGCTTATCTGACTGAAATAAGCAATTCAGTGAAACGAGCATCAAAATTTGAGTCGTTTGGTGAGGTTGGGATTTTGGCATTCTGAAGTGCTGATCTCGCAGAAATAAGCACTTCAGTGAACTGAGCATCGAAAGATGTTTGGTTTTGTGAAGTTGTGATTTTGGCCTTCTGAAGTGCTTATCTGAATGAAATACGCTCTTCAAAGAACCCAGCATCATAAGTTTTTTGGTTTGTTGAAGATGTGATTTTGGACTTCTGAAGTGCTTATCTCACTGAAATAAGCAATTCAGTGAACCCAGCATCATAAGTTTTTTGGTTTGGTGAAGTTTAGATTTTGTTCTTCTGAAGTGCATATCTGACTGAAAGAAGCATTTCAGTGAAATCAGCATCAAAAGTTGAGTCGTTTTGTGAAGTTTAGATTTTGGCCATCTGAAGTGCTTATCTCACTGAAACAAGCACTTCTATGAACGCAGCATCAAAAGTTGATTGGTTTGGTGAAGTTTCGATTTTGGTCTTCTGAAGTGCAAATCACACTGAAATAAGCGTTTCAGTGAACACAGCATCGAAAGTTGAGTGGTTTGGTGAAGTTTAGATTTTGGTCTTCTGAAGTGCAAATCACACTGAAATAAGCGTTTCAGTGAACACAGCATCGAAAGTTGAGTGGTTTGGTGAAGTTTAGATTTTGGTCTTCTGAAGTGCTTATCTCACTGAAATAAACATTTGTGTCAATCCAGGGTCGAAAGTTGGGTGGTTTGGTGAAGATGACATTTTGGCCTTCTGATGTGCATATCTGACTTGAAAGAAGCATTTCAGTGAAATCAGCATCAAAAGTGGAGTCGTTGGTGAGGTTGGGATTTTGTTTTAGTGAAGTGCTTATCTCTCTGAAATAAGCACTTCAGTGAACCCAGCATCGAAAGTTGAGTGGTTTGGTGAAGTTTAGATTTTGGTCTTCTGAAGTGCTTCTCTCACGAAAATAAGCATTTGCGTAAATCCAGGATCGAAATTTGGGTGGTTTGATGAAGTTGAGATTTTGGCCTTCTGAAGTGCTCAACTGACTGAAAGAAGCATTTCAGTGAAACCAGCATCAAAAGTTGAGTCGTTTGGTGAGGTTGGGAATTTGGCATTCTGAAGTGCTTATCTCGCTGAAATATTCACAGCAGTGAGCCCAGCATCGAAAGATGAGTGTTTTTGTGAAGTTGAGATTTTGGCCTTCTGAAGTGCTTATCTCACTGAAATAAGCATTTGAGTAAATCCAGGATCGAAAGTTGGGTGGTTTGGTGAAGTTGAGATTTTGGCCTTCTGATGTGCATATCTGACTGAAAGAAGCTTTTCAGTGAAATCAGCATCAAAAGTGGAGTCGTTTCGTGAAGTTTAGATTTTGGCCTTCTGAAGTACTTATCTCGTTGAAATAAACACTTCAGTGAACTCAGCATCGAAAGATGTGTGGTTTTGTGAAGTTGTGATTTTGGCCTTCTGAAGTACTTATCTGAATGAAATGCGCTCTTCAGTGAACCCAGCTTCATAAGTTTTATGGTTTGGTGAAGATGTGATTTTGGACTTCTGAAGTGCTTATCTCACTGAAATAAGCAATTCAGTGAACGCAGCAACAAAAGTTGAGTGGTTTGGTGAAGTTTAGATTTTGGTCTTCTGAAGTGCTTATCTCACTGAAATAAGCACTTCAGTGAACCCAGCGTCGAAAGTTGAGTGGTTTGGTGAAGTTTAGATTTTGGTCTTCTGAAGTGCTTATCTCACTGAAATAAACATTTGTGTAAATCCAGGATCGAAAGTTGGGTGGTTTGGTGAAGTTGAGATTTTTGCCTTCTGATGTGCATATCTGATTGAAAGAAGCATTTCAGTAAAATCAGCATCAAAAGTGGAGTCGTTTGGTGAGGTTGGGATTTTGGCGTAGTGAAATGCTTATCTCTCTGAAATAAGCACTTCAGTGAATCCAGCATCGAAAGTTGAGTGGTTTGGTGAAGTTTAGATTTTGGTCTTCTGAAGTGCTTATCTCACTGAAATAAGCTCTTGGGTAAATCCAGGATCGAAAGTTGGGTGGTTTGGTGAAGTTGAGATTTTGGCCTTCTGATGTGCATATCTGACTGTAAGATGCATTTCAGTGAAATCAGCATCAAAATTTGAGTCGTTTAGAGAAGTTTAGATTTTGGTATTCTGAAGTGCTTATCTCACTGAAATAAGCACTTCAGTGAAATCAGCATCAAAAGTTGAATGGTTTAGTGAAGTTTTGATTTTGGTCTTCTGAAGTGCTTATCTCGCTGAAATAAGCACTTCAGTGAACTCAGCATCAAAAGATGTGTGGTTTTGTGATGTTGTGATTTTGGCCTTCTGAAGTGCTCATCTGACTGAAATAACCTCTTCAATGAACCCAGCATCGAAAGTTGAGTGTTTTGGTGAAGTTTAGATTTAGGTCTTCTGAAGTGATTATCTCACTGAAATAAGCATTTGGGTAAATCCAGGATCGAAAATTGGGTGGTTTGGTGAAGTTTAGATTTTGGCCTTCTGAAGTGCATATCTGTCTGAAAGAAGCATTTCAGTGAAATCAGCATCAAAAGTTGAGTCGTTTTGTGAAGTTTAGATTTTGGCCTTCTGAAGTGCTTATCTCACTGAAATAAGCACTTCTATGAACGCAGCATCAAAAGTTGATTGGTTTGGTGAAGTTTCGATTTTGGTCTTCTGAAGTGCAAATCTCACTGAAATAAGAACTTCAGTGAACCCAGCATCGAAAGTTGCGTGGTTTGGAGAAGTTTCGATTTTGGTCTTCTGAAGTGCTTATCTCTCTGAAATAAACATTTGTGTAAATCCAGGATCGAAAGTTGGGTGGTTTAGTGAAGTTGAGATTTTTGCCTTCTGATGTGCATATCTGATTGAAAGAAGCATTTCAGTGAAGTCAGCATCAAAAGTTGAGTCGTTTAGTGAAGTTTAGATTTTGGCCTTCTGAAGTGCTTATCTGACTGAAATAAGCACTTCAGTGAAACCAGCATCAAAAGTTGAATGGTTTGGTGAAGTTTAGATTTTGGTCTTCTGAAGTGCTTATCTCACTGAAATAAACATTTGTGTAAATCCAGGATCGAAAGTTGGGTGGTTTGGTGAAGTTGAGATTTTTGCCTTCTGATGTGCATATCTGATTGAAAGAAGCATTTCAGTAAAATCAGCATCAAAAGTGGAGTCGTTTGGTGAGGTTGGGATATTGGTGTAGTGAAATGCTTATCTCTCTGAAATAAGCACTTCAGTGAATCCAGCATCGAAAGTTGAGTGGTTTGGTGAAGTTTAGATTTTGGTCTTCTGAAGTGCTTCTCTCACTAAAATAAGCATTTGGGTAAATCCAGGATCGAAAGTTGGGTGGTTTGGTGAAGTTTAGATTTTGGCCTTCTGATGTGCATATCTGAATGAAAGAAGCATTTCAGTGAAATCAGCATCAAAAGTTGAGTCGTTTAGTGAAGTTTAGATTTTGGCCTTCTGAAGTGCTTATCTGACAGAAATAAGCAATTCAGTGAAACGAGCATCAAACGTTGAGTCGTTTGGTGAGGTTGGGATTTTGGCATTCTGAAGTGCTGATCTCGCTGAAATAAGCACTTCAGTGAACTGAGAATCGAAAGATGTTTGGTTTTGTGAAGTTGTGATTTTGGCCTTCTGAAGTGCTTATCTGAATGAAATACGCTCTTCAAAGAACCCAGCATCATAAGTTTTTTGGTTTGTTGAAGATGTGATTTTGGACTTCTGAAGTGCTTATCTCACTGAAATAAGCAATTCAGTGAACCCAGCATCATAAGTTTTTTGGTTTGGTGAAGTTTAGATTTTGTTCTTCTGAAGTGCATATCTGACTGAAAGAAGCATTTCAGTGAAATCAGCATCAAAAGTTGAGTCGTTTTGTGAAGTTTAGATTTTGGCCTTCTGAAGTGCTTATCTCACTGAAACAAGCACTTCTATGAACGCAGCATCAAAAGTTGATTGGTTTGGTGAAGTTTCGATTTTGGTCTTCTGAAGTGCAAATCACACTGAAATAATAAGCACTTCAGTGAACCCAGCATCGAAAGTTGAGTGGTTTGGTGAAGTTTAGATTTTGGTCTTCTGAAGTGCTTATCTCACTGAAATAAACATTTGTGTCAATCCAGGATCGAAAGTTGGGTGGTTTGGTGAAGATGACATTTTGGCCTTCTGATGTGCATATCTGACTTGAAAGAAGCATTTCAGTGAAATCAGCATCAAAAGTGGAGTCGTTGGTGAGGTTGGGATTTTGGCGTAGTGAAGTTCTGATCTCTCTGAAATAAGCACTTCAGTGAACGCAGCATCGAAAGTTGAGTGGTTTGGTGAAGTTTAGATTTTGGTCTTCTGAAGTGCTTATCTCACTGAAATAAGCATTTGGGTAAATCCAGGATCGAAAGTTGGGTGGTTTGGTGAAGTTGAGATTTTGGCCTTCTGATGTGCATATCTGACTGTAAGAGGCATTTCAGTGAAATCAGCATCAAAAGTTGAGTCGTTTAGAGAAGTTTAGATTTTGGTATTCTGAAGTGCTTATCTCACTGAAATAAGCACTTCAGTGAAATCAGCATCAAAAGTTGAATGGTTTAGTGAAGTTTTGATTTTGGTCTTCTGAAGTGCTTATCTCGCTGAAATAAGCACTTCAGTGAACTCAGCATCAAAAGATGTGTGGTTTTGTGATGTTGTGATTTTGGCCTTCTGAAGTGCTTATCTGACTGAAATAACCTCTTCAATGAACCCAGCATCGAAAGTTGAGTGTTTTGGTGAAGTTTAGATTTAGGTCTTCTGAAGTGATTATCTCACTGAAATAAGCATTTGGGTAAATCCAGGATCGAAATTTGGGTGTTTTTGTGAAGTTGAGATTTTGGCCTTCTGAAGTGCTCAACTGACTGAAAGAAGCATTTCAGTGAAACCAGCATGAAAAGTTGAGTCGTTTGGTGAGGTTGGGAATTTGGCATTCTGAAGTGCTTATCTCGCTGAAATATTCACAGCAGTGAGCCCAGCATCGAAAGATGAGTGTTTTTGTGAAGTTGAGATTTTGGCCTTCTGAAGTGCTTATCTCACTGAAATAAGCATTTGAGTAAATCCAGGATCGAAAGTTGGGTGGTTTGGTGAAGTTGAGATTTTGGCCTTCTGATGTGCATATCTGACTGAAAGAAGCTTTTCAGTGAAATCAGCATCAAAAGTGGAGTCGTTTCGAGAAGTTTAGATTTTGGCCTTCTGAAGTACTTATCTCGTTGAAATAAACACTTCAGTGAACTCAGCATCGAAAGATGTGCGGTTTTGTGAAGTTGTGATTTTGGCCTTCTGAAGTACTTATCTGAATGAAATGCGCTCTTCAGTGAACCCAGCTTCATAAGTTTTACGGTTTGGTGAAGATGTGATTTTGGACTTCTGAAGTGCTTATCTCACTGAAATAAGCAATTCAGTGAACGCAGCAACAAAAGTTGAGTGGTTTGGTGAAGTTTAGATTTTGGTCTTCTGAAGTGCTTATCTCACTGAAATAAGCACT
Source organism: Stegostoma tigrinum (assembly GCF_030684315.1). Taxonomy (NCBI): domain Eukaryota; kingdom Metazoa; phylum Chordata; class Chondrichthyes; order Orectolobiformes; family Stegostomatidae; genus Stegostoma; species Stegostoma tigrinum. Next base: position 60,545 of record NW_026728293.1, read on the forward strand.
TCAGTGAACCCAGCGTCGAAAGTTGAGTGGTTTGGTGAAGTTTAGATTTTGGTCTTCTGAAGTGCTTATCTCACTGAAATAAACATTTGTGTAAATCCAGGATCGAAAGTTGGGTGGTTTGGTGAAGTTGAGATTATTGCCTTCTGATGTGCATATCTGATTGAAAGAAGCATTTCATTAAAATCAGCATCAAAAGTGGAGTCGTTTGGTGAGGTTGGGATATTGGTGTAGTGAAATGCTTATCTCTCTGAAATAAGCACTTCAGTGAATCCAGCATCGAAAGTTGAGTGGTTTGGTGAAGTTTAGATTTTGGTCTTCTGAAGTGCTTCTCTCACTAAAATAAGCATTTGGGTAAATCCAGGATCGAAAGTTGGGTGGTTAGGTGAAGTTTAGATTTTGGCCTTCTGATGTGCATATCTGAATGAAAGAAGCATTTCAGTGAAATCAGCATCAAAAGTTGAGTCGTTTAGTGAAGTTTAGATTTTGGCCTTCTGAAGTGCTTATCTGACTGAAATAAGCAATTCAGTGAAACGAGCATCAAACGTTGAGTCGTTTGGTGAGGTTGGGATTTTGGCATTCTGAAGTGCTGATCTCGCTGAAATAAGCACTTCAGTGAACTGAGCATCGAAAGATGTTTGGTTTTGTGAAGTTGTGATTTTGGCCTTCTGAAGTGCTTATCTGAATGAAATACGCTCTTCAAAGAACCCAGCATCATAAGTTTTTTGGTTTGTTGAAGATGTGATTTTGGACTGCTGAAGTGCTTATCTCACTGAAATAAGCAATTCAGTGAACCCAGCATCATAAGTTTTTTGGTTTGGTGAAGTTTAGATTTTGTTCTTCTGAAGTGCATATCTGACTGAAAGAAGCATTTCAGTGAAATCAGCATCAAAAGTTGAGTCGTTTTGTGAAGTTTAGATTTTGGCCATCTGAAGTGCTTATCTCACTGAAACAAGCACTTCTATGAACGCAGCATCAAAAGTTGATTGGTTTGGTGAAGTTTCGATTTTGGTCTTCTGAAGTGCAAATCACACTGAAATAATAAGCACTTCAGTGAACCCAGCATCGAAAGTTGAGTGGTTTGGTGAAGTTTAGATTTTGGTCTTCTGAAGTGCTTATCTCACTGAAATAAACATTTGTGTCAATCCAGGATCGAAAGTTGGGTGGTTTGGTGAAGATGACATTTTGGCCTTCTGATGTGCATATCTGACTTGAAAGAAGCATTTCAGTGAAATCAGCATCAAAAGTGGAGTCGTTGGTGAGGTTGGGATTTTGGCGTAGTGAAGTTCTGATCTCTCTGAAATAAGCACTTCAGTGAACGCAGCATCGAAAGTTGAGTGGTTTGGTGAAGTTTAGATTTTGGTCTTCTGAAGTGCTTATCTCACTGAAATAAACATTTGTGTAAATCCAGGATGGAAAGTTGGGTGGTTTGGTGAAGTTGAGATTTTTGCCTTCTGATGTGCATATCTGATTGAAAGAAGCATTTCAGTAAAATCAGTATCAAAAGTGGAGTCGTTTGGTGAGGTTGGGATTTTGGCGTAGTGAAATGCTTATCTCTCTGAAATAAGCACTTCAGTGAATCCAGCATCGAAAGTTGAGTGGTTTGGTGAAGTTTAGATTTTGGTCTTCTGAAGTGCTTATCTCACTGAAATAAGCTCTTGGGTAAATCCAGGATCGAAAGTTGGGTGGTTTGGTGAAGTTGAGATTTTGGCCTTCTGATGTGCATATCTGACTGTAAGAAGCATTTCAGTGAAATCAGCATCAAAATTTGAGTCGTTTAGAGAAGTTTAGATTTTGGTATTCTGAAGTGCTTATCTCACTGAAATAAGCACTTCAGTGAAATCAGCATCAAAAGTTGAATGGTTTAGTGAAGTTTTGATTTTGGTCTTCTGAAGTGCTTATCTCGCTGAAATAAGCACTTCAGTGAACTCAGCATCAAAAGATGTGTGGTTTTGTGATGTTGTGATTTTGGCCTTCTGAAGTGCTTATCTGACTGAAATAACCTCTTCAATGAACCCAGCATCGAAAGTTGAGTGTTTTGGTGAAGTTTAGATTTAGGTCTTCTGAAGTGATTATCTCACTGAAATAAGCATTTGGGTAAATCCAGGATCGAAATTTGGGTGTTTTTGTGGAGTTGAGATTTTGGCCTTCTGAAGTGCTCAACTGACTGAAAGAAACATTTCAGTGAAACCAGCATCAAAAGTTGAGTCGTTTGTTGAGGTTGGGAATTTGGCATTCTGAAGTGCTTATCTCGCTGAAATAAGCACTGCAGTGAGCCCAGCATCGAAAGATGAGTGGTTTTGTGAAGTTGAGATTTAGGCATTCTGAGTTGCTTATGTCACTGAAATAAGCATTTGTGTAAATCCAGGATCGAAAATTGGGTGGTTTGGTGAAGTTTAGATTTTGGCCTTCTGAAGTGCATATCTGTCTGAAAGAAGCATTTCAGTGAAATCAGCATCAAAAGTTGAGTCGTTTTGTGAAGTTTAGATTTTGGCCTTCTGAAGTGCTTATCTCACTGAAATAAGCACTTCTATGAACGCAGCATCAAAAGTTGATTGGTTTGGTGAAGTTTCGATTTTGGTCTTCTGAAGTGCAAATCTCACTGAAATAAGAACTTCAGTGAACCCAGCATCGAAAGTTGCGTGGTTTGGAGAAGTTTCGATTTTGGTCTTCTGAAGTGCTTATCTCTCTGAAATAAACATTTGTGTAAATCCAGGATCGAAAGTTGGGTGGTTTAGTGAAGTTGACATTTTGGCCTTCTGATGTGCATATCTGACTGAAAGAAGCATTTCAGTGAAATCAGCATGAAAAGTGGAGTCGTTTGGTGAGGTTGGGATTTTGGCGTAGTGAAGTGCTTATCTCTCTGAAATAAGCACTTCAGTGAACGCAGCATCGAAAGTTGATTGGTTTGGTGAAGTTTAGATTTTGGTCTTCTGAAGTGCTTCTCTCACTAAAATAAGCATTTGGGTAAATCCAGGATCGAAAGTTGGGTCGTTTGGTGAAGTTTAGATTATGGCTTTCTGATGTGCATATCTGACTGAAAGAAGCATTTCAGTGAAGTCAGCATCAAAAGTTGAGTCGTTTAGTGAAGTTTAGATTTTGGCCTTCTGAAGTGCTTATCTGACTGAAATAAGCAATTCAGTGAAACGAGCATCAAAATTTGAGTCGTTTGGTGAGGTTGGGATTTTGGCATTCTGAAGTGCTGATCTCGCAGAAATAAGCACTTCAGTGAACTGAGCATCGAAAGATGTTTGGTTTTGTGAAGTTGTGATTTTGGCCTTCTGAAGTGCTTATCTGAATGAAATACGCTCTTCAAAGAACCCAGCATCATAAGTTTTTTGGTTTGTTGAAGATGTGATTTTGGACTTCTGAAGTGCTTATCTCACTGAAATAAGCAATTCAGTGAACCCAGCATCATAAGTTTTTTGGTTTGGTGAAGTTTAGATTTTGTTCTTCTGAAGTGCATATCTGACTGAAAGAAGCATTTCAGTGAAATCAGCATCAAAAGTTGAGTCGTTTTGTGAAGTTTAGATTTTGGCCATCTGAAGTGCTTATCTCACTGAAACAAGCACTTCTATGAACGCAGCATCAAAAGTTGATTGGTTTGGTGAAGTTTCGATTTTGGTCTTCTGAAGTGCAAATCACACTGAAATAAGCGTTTCAGTGAACACAGCATCGAAAGTTGAGTGGTTTGGTGAAGTTTAGATTTTGGTCTTCTGAAGTGCAAATCACACTGAAATAAGCGTTTCAGTGAACACAGCATCGAAAGTTGAGTGGTTTGGTGAAGTTTAGATTTTGGTCTTCTGAAGTGCTTATCTCACTGAAATAAACATTTGTGTCAATCCAGGGTCGAAAGTTGGGTGGTTTGGTGAAGATGACATTTTGGCCTTCTGATGTGCATATCTGACTTGAAAGAAGCATTTCAGTGAAATCAGCATCAAAAGTGAGGTTGGGATTTTGTTTTAGTGAAGTGCTTATCTCTCTGAAATAAGCACTTCAGTGAACCCAGCATCGAAAGTTGAGTGGTTTGGTGAAGTTTAGATTTTGGTCTTCTGAAGTGCTTCTCTCACGAAAATAAGCATTTGCGTAAATCCAGGATCGAAATTTGGGTGGTTTGATGAAGTTGAGATTTTGGCCTTCTGAAGTGCTCAACTGACTGAAAGAAGCATTTCAGTGAAACCAGCATCAAAAGTTGAGTCGTTTGGTGAGGTTGGGAATTTGGCATTCTGAAGTGCTTATCTCGCTGAAATATTCACAGCAGTGAGCCCAGCATCGAAAGATGAGTGTTTTTGTGAAGTTGAGATTTTGGCCTTCTGAAGTGCTTATCTCACTGAAATAAGCATTTGAGTAAATCCAGGATCGAAAGTTGGGTGGTTTGGTGAAGTTGAGATTTTGGCCTTCTGATGTGCATATCTGACTGAAAGAAGCTTTTCAGTGAAATCAGCATCAAAAGTGGAGTCGTTTCGTGAAGTTTAGATTTTGGCCTTCTGAAGTACTTATCTCGTTGAAATAAACACTTCAGTGAACTCAGCATCGAAAGATGTGTGGTTTTGTGAAGTTGTGATTTTGGCCTTCTGAAGTACTTATCTGAATGAAATGCGCTCTTCAGTGAACCCAGCTTCATAAGTTTTATGGTTTGGTGAAGATGTGATTTTGGACTTCTGAAGTGCTTATCTCACTGAAATAAGCAATTCAGTGAACGCAGCAACAAAAGTTGAGTGGTTTGGTGAAGTTTAGATTTTGGTCTTCTGAAGTGCTTATCTCACTGAAATAAGCACTTCAGTGAACCCAGCGTCGAAAGTTGAGTGGTTTGGTGAAGTTTAGATTTTGGTCTTCTGAAGTGCTTATCTCACTGAAATAAACATTTGTGTAAATCCAGGATCGAAAGTTGGGTGGTTTGGTGAAGTTGAGATTTTTGCCTTCTGATGTGCATATCTGATTGAAAGAAGCATTTCAGTAAAATCAGCATCAAAAGTGGAGTCGTTTGGTGAGGTTGGGATATTGGTGTAGTGAAATGCTTATCTCTCTGAAATAAGCACTTCAGTGAATCCAGCATCGAAAGTTGAGTGGTTTGGTGAAGTTTAGATTTTGGTCTTCTGAAGTGCTTCTCTCACTAAAATAAGCATTTGGGTAAATCCAGGATCGAAAGTTGGGTGGTTTGGTGAAGTTTAGATTTTGGCCTTCTGATGTGCATATCTGAATGAAAGAAGCATTTCAGTGAAATCAGCATCAAAAGTTGAGTCGTTTAGTGAAGTTTAGATTTTGGCCTTCTGAAGTGCTTATCTGACAGAAATAAGCAATTCAGTGAAACGAGCATCAAACGTTGAGTCGTTTGGTGAGGTTGGGATTTTGGCATTCTGAAGTGCTGATCTCGCTGAAATAAGCACTTCAGTGAACTGAGCATCGAAAGATGTTTGGTTTTGTGAAGTTGTGATTTTGGCCTTCTGAAGTGCTTATCTGAATGAAATACGCTCTTCAAAGAACCCAGCATCATAAGTTTTTTGGTTTGTTGAAGATGTGATTTTGGACTTCTGAAGTGCTTATCTCACTGAAATAAGCAATTCAGTGAACCCAGCATCATAAGTTTTTTGGTTTGGTGAAGTTTAGATTTTGTTCTTCTGAAGTGCATATCTGACTGAAAGAAGCATTTCAGTGAAATCAGCATCAAAAGTTGAGTCGTTTTGTGAAGTTTAGATTTTGGCCATCTCATGTGCTTATCTCACTGAAACAAGCACTTCTATGAACGCAGCATCAAAAGTTGATTGGTTTGGTGAAGTTTCGATTTTGGTCTTCTGAAGTGCAAATCACACTGAAATAATAAGCACTTCAGTGAACCCAGCATCGAAAGATGAGTGGTTTGGTGAAGTTTAGATTTTGGTCTTCTGAAGTGCTTATCTCACTGAAATAAACATTTGAGTCAATCCAGGATCGAAAGTTGGGTGGTTTGGTGAAGATGACATTTTGGCCTTCTGATGTGCATATCTGACTTGAAAGAAGCATTTCAGTGAAATCAGCATCAAAAGTGGAGTCGTTGGTGAGGTTGGGATTTTGGCGTAGTGAAGTTCTGATCTCTCTGAAATAAGCACTTCAGTGAACGCAGCATCGAAAGTTGAGTGGTTTGGTGAAGTTTAGATTTTGGTCTTCTGAAGTGCTTATCTCACTGAAATAAGCATTTGGGTAAATCCAGGATCGAAAGTTGGGTGGTTTGGTGAAGTTGAGATTTTGGCCTTCTGATGTGCATATCTGACTGTAAGAAGCATTTCAGTGAAATCAGCATCAAAAGTTGAGTCCTTTAGAGAAGTTTAGATTTTGGTATTCTGAAGTGCTTATCTCACTGAAATAAGCACTTCAGTGAAATCAGCATCAAAAGTTGAATGGTTTAGTGAAGTTTTGATTTTGGTCTTCTGAAGTGCTTATCTCGCTGAAATAAGCACTTCAGTGAACTCAGCATCAAAAGATGTGTGGTTTTGTGATGTTGTGATTTTGGCCTTCTGAAGTGCTTATCTGACTGAAATAACCTCTTCAATGAACCCAGCATCGAAAGTTGAGTGTTTTGGTGAAGTTTAGATTTAGGTCTTCTGAAGTGATTATCTCACTGAAATAAGCATTTGGGTAAATCCAGGATCGAAATTTGGGTGTTTTTGTGAAGTTGAGATTTTGGCCTTCTGAAGTGCTCAAGTGACTGAAAGAAGCATTTCAGTGAAACCAGCATCAAAAGTTGAGTCGTTTGTTGAGGTTGGGAATTTGGCATTCTGAAGTGCTTAACTCGCTGAAATAAGCACTGCAGTGAGCCCAGCATCGAAAGATGAGTGGTTTTGTGAAGTTGAGATTTAGGCATTCTGAGTTGCTTATGTCAATGAAATAAGCATTTGTGTAAATCCAGGATCGAAAATTGGGTGGTTTTGTGAAGTTTAGATTTTGGCCTTCTGAAGTGCATATCTGTCTGAAAGAAGCATTTCAGTGAAATCAGCATCAAAAGTTGAGTCGTTTTGTGAAGTTTAGATTTTGGCCTTCTGAAGTGCTTATCTCACTGAAATAAGCACTTCTATGAACGCAGCATCAAAAGTTGATTGGTTTGGTGAAGTTTCGATTTTGGTCTTCTGAAGTGCAAATCTCACTGAAATAAGAACTTCAGTGAACCCAGCATCGAAAGTTGCGTGGTTTGGAGAAGTTTCGATTTTGGTCTTCTGAAGTGCTTATCTCTCTGAAATAAACATTTGTGTAAATCCAGGATCGAAAGTTGGGTGGTTTAGTGAAGTTGACATTTTGGCCTTCTGATGTGCATATCTGACTGAAAGAAGCATTTCAGTGAAATCAGCATGAAAAGTGGAGTCGTTTGGTGAGGTTGGGATTTTGGCGTAGTGAAGTGCTTATCTCTCTGAAAGAAGCACTTCAGTGAACGCAGCATCGAAAGTTGATTGGTTTGGTGAAGTTTAGATTTTGGTCTTCTGAAGTGCTTCTCTCACTAAAATAAGCAATTGGGTAAATCCAGGAACGAAAGTTGGTTCGTTTGGTGAAGTTTAGATTTTTGCCTTCTGAAGTGCTTATCTGACTGAAATAACCTCTTCAGTGAACCCAGCATCGAAAGTTGAGTGGTTTGGTGAAGTTTAGATTTAGGTCTTCTGAAGTGCTTGTCTCACTGAAATAAGCATTTGGGTAAATCCAGGATCGAAATTTGGGTGGTTTTGTGAAGTTGAGATTTTGGCCTTCTGAAGTGCTCAACTGACTGAAAGAAGCATTTCAGTGAAACCAGCATCAAAAGTTGAGTCGTTTGGTCAGGTTGGGAATTTGGCATTCTGAAGTGCTTATCTCGCTGAAATATTCACTGCAGTGAGCCCAGCATCGAAAGATGAGTGTTTTTGTGAAGTTGAGATTTTGGCCTTCTGCAGTGCTTATCTCACTGAAATAAGCATTTGTGTAAATCCAGGATCGAAAATTGGGTGGTTTGGTGAAGTTTAGATTTTGGCCTTCTGAAGTGCTTATCTGACTGAAAGAAGCACTTCAGTGAATCCAGCATCAAAAGTTGAGTTTTTGGTGAAGTTGGGATTTTGGCATTCTGAAGTGCTTCTGTCGCTGAAATAAGCACTTCAGTGAAACCAGCTTCAATAGTTGAATCGTTTGGTGAAGTTTGATTTTGGTCTTCTGAAGTGCTTATCTCGTTGAAATAAGCACTTCAGTGAACTCAGCATCAAAAGATGTGTGGTTTTGTGAAGTTTAGATTTTTGCCTTCTGAAGTGCTTATCTGACTGAAATAACCTCTTCAGTGAACCCAGCATCGAAAGTTGAGTGGTTTGGTGAAGTTTAGATTTAGGTCTTCTGAAGTGCTTATCTCACTGAAATAAGCACTTCAGTGAACGCAGCAACAAAAGTTGAGTGGTTTGGTGAAGTTTAGATTTTGGTCTTCTGAAGTGCTTATCTCACTGAAATAAGCATTTGGGTAAATCCAGGATCGAAAGTTGGGTGGTTTGGTGAAGTTGAGATTTTGGCCTTCTGATGTGCATATCTGACTGTAAGAAGCATTTCAGTGAAATCAGCATCAAAAGTTGAGTCGTTTAGAGAAGTTTAGATTTTGGTATTCTGAAGTGCTTATCTCACTGAAATAAGCACTTCAGTGAAATCAGCATCAAAAGTTGAATGGTTTAGTGAAGTTTTGATTTTGGTCTTCTGAAGTGCTTATCTCGCTGAAATAAGCACGTCAGTGATCTCAGCATCAAAAGATGTGTGGTTTTGTGATGTTGTGATTTTGGCCTTCTGAAGTGCTTATCTGACTGAAATAACCTCTTCAATGAACCCAGCATCGAAAGTTGAGTGTTTTGGTGAAGTTTAGATTTAGGTCTTCTGAAGTGATTATCTCACTGAAATAAGCATTTGGGTAAATCCAGGATCGAAATTTGGGTGTTTTTGTGAAGTTGAGATTTTGGCCTTCTGAAGTGCATATCTCACTGAAATAAGCAATTCAGTGAACCCAGCATCATAAGTTTTTTGGTTTGGTGAAGTTTAGATTTTGTTCTTCTGAAGTGCATATCTGACTGAAAGAAGCATTTCAGTGAAATCAGCATCAAAAGTTGAGTCGTTTTGTGAAGTTTAGATTTTGGCCATCTGAAGTGCTTATCTCACTGAAACAAGCACTTCTATGAACGCAGCATCAAAAGTTGATTGGTTTGGTGAAGTTTCGATTTTGGTCTTCTGAAGTGCAAATCACACTGAAATAATAAGCACTTCAGTGAACCCAGCATCGAAAGTTGAGTGGTTTGGTGAAGTTTAGATTTTGGTCTTCTGAAGTGCTTATCTCACTGAAATAAACATTTGTGTCAATCCAGGATCGAAAGTTGGGTGGTTTGGTGAAGATGACATTTTGGCCTTCTGATGTGCATATCTGACTTGAAAGAAGCATTTCAGTGAAATCAGCATCAAAAGTGGAGTCGTTGGTGAGGTTGGGATTTTGTTTTAGTGAAGTGCTTATCTCTCTGAAATAAGCACTTCAGTGAACCCAGCATCGAAAGTTGAGTGGTTTGGTGAAGTTTAGATTTTGGTCTTCTGAAGTGCTTCTCTCACGAAAATAAGCATTTGCGTAAATCCAGGATCGAAATTTGGGTGGTTTGATGAAGTTGAGATTTTGGCCTTCTGAAGTGCTCAACTGACTGAAAGAAGCATTTCAGTGAAACCAGCATCAAAAGTTGAGTCGTTTGGTGAGGTTGGGAATTTGGCATTCTGAAGTGCTTATCTCGCTGAAATATTCACAGCAGTGAGCCCAGCATCGAAAGATGAGTGTTTTTGTGAAGTTGAGATTTTGGCCTTCTGAAGTGCTTATCTCACTGAAATAAGCATTTGTGTAAATCCAGGATCGAAAGTTGGGTGGTTTGGTGAAGTTGAGATTTTGGCCTTCTGATGTGCATATCTGACTGAAAGAAGCTTTTCAGTGAAATCAGCATCAAAAGTGGAGTCGTTTCGTGAAGTTTAGATTTTGACCTACTGAAGTACTTATCTCGTTGAAATAAACACTTCAGTGAACTCAGCATCGAAAGAATGTGTGGTTTTGTGAAGTTGTGATTTTGGCCTTCTGAAGAACTTATCTGAATGAAATGCGCTCTTCAGTGAACCCAGCTTCATAAGTTTTATGGTTTGGTGAAGATGTGATTTTGGACTTCTGAAGTGCTTATCTCACTGAAATAAGCAATTCAGTGAACGCAGCAACAAAAGTTGAGTGGTTTGGTGAAGTTTAGATTTTGGTCTTCTGAAGTGCTTATCTCACTGAAATAAGCACTTCAGTGAACCCAGCGTCGAAAGTTGAGTGGTTTGGTGAAGTTTAGATTTTGGTCTTCTGAAGTGCTTATCTCACTGAAATAAACATTTGTGTAAATCCAGGATCGAAAGTTGGGTGGTTTGGTGAAGTTGAGATTTTGGCCTTCTGATGTGCATATCTGACTGTAAGAAGCATTTCAGTGAAATCAGCATCAAAATTTGAGTCGTTTAGAGAAGTTTAGATTTTGGTATTCTGAAGTGCTTATCTCACTGAAATAAGCACTTCAGTGAAATCAGCATCAAAAGTTGAATGGTTTAGTGAAGTTTTGATTTTGGTCTTCTGAAGTGCTTAGCTCGCTGAAATAAGCACTTCAGTGAACTCAGCATCAAAAGATGTGTGGTTTTGTGATGTTGTGATTTTGGCCTTCTGAAGTGCTTATCTGACTGAAATAACCTCTTCAATGAACCCAGCATCGAAAGTTGAGTGTTTTGGTGAAGTTTAGATTTAGGTCTTCTGAAGTGATTATCTCACTGAAATAAGCATTTGGGTAAATCCAGGATCGAAATTTGGGTGTTTTTGTGGAGTTGAGATTTTGGCCTTCTGAAGTGCTCAACTGACTGAAAGAAACATTTCAGTGAAACCAGCATCAAAAGTTGAGTCGTTTGTTGAGGTTGGGAATTTGGCATTCTGAAGTGCTTATCTCGCTGAAATAAGCACTGCAGTGAGCCCAGCACCGAAAGATGAGTGGTTTTGTGAAGTTGAGATTTAGGCATTCTGAGTTGCTTATGTCACTGAAATAAGCATTTGTGTAAATCCAGGATCGAAAATTGGGTGGTTTGGTGAAGTTTAGATTTTGGCCTTCTGAAGTGCATATCTGTCTGAAAGAAGCATTTCAGTGAAATCAGCATCAAAAGTTGAGTCGTTTTGTGAAGTTTAGATTTTGGCCTTCTGAAGTGCTTATCTCACTGAAATAAGCACTTCTATGAACGCAGCATCAAAAGTTGATTGGTTTGGTGAAGTTTCGATTTTGGTCTTCTGAAGTGCAAATCTCACTGAAATAAGAACTTCAGTGAACCCAGCATCGAAAGTTGCGTGGTTTGGAGAAGTTTCGATTTTGGTCTTCTGAAGTGCTTATCTCTCTGAAATAAACATTTGTGTAAATCCAGGATCGAAAGTTGGGTGGTTTAGTGAAGTTGACATTTTGGCCTTCTGATGTGCATATCTGACTGAAAGAAGCATTTCACTGAAATCAGCATGAAAAGTGGAGTCGTTTGGTGAGGTTGGGATTTTGGCGTAGTGAAGTGCTTAACTCTCTGAAATAAGCACTTCAGTGAACGCAGCATCGAAAGTTGATTGGTTTGGTGAAGTTTAGATTTTGGTCTTCTGAAGTGCTTCTCTCACTAAAATAAGCATTTGGGTAAATCCAGGATCGAAAGTTGGGTCGTTTGGTGAAGTTTAGATTATGGCTTTCTGATGTGCATATCTGACTGAAAGAAGCATTTCAGTGAAGTCAGCATCAAAAGTTGAGTCGTTTAGTGAAGTTTAGATTTTGGCCTTCTGAAGTGCTTATCTGACTGAAATAAGCAATTCAGTGAAACGAGCATCAAAATTTGAGTCGTTTGGTGAGGTTGGGATTTTGGCATTCTGAAGTGCTGATCTCGCAGAAATAAGCACTTCAGTGAACTGAGCATCGAAAGATGTTTGGTTTTGTGAAGTTGTGATTTTGGCCTTCTGAAGTGCTTATCTGAATGAAATACGCTCTTCAAAGAACCCAGCATCATAAGTTTTTTGGTTTGTTGAAGATGTGATTTTGGACTTCTGAAGTGCTTATCTCACTGAAATAAGCAATTCAGTGAACCCAGCATCATAAGTTTTTTGGTTTGGTGAAGTTTAGATTTTGTTCTTCTGAAGTGCATATCTGACTGAAAGAAGCATTTCAGTGAAATCAGCATCAAAAGTTGAGTCGTTTTGTGAAGTTTAGATTTTGGCCATCTGAAGTGCTTATCTCACTGAAACAAGCACTTCTATGAACGCAGCATCAAAAGTTGATTGGTTTGGTGAAGTTTCGATTTTGGTCTTCTGAAGTGCAAATCACACTGAAATAAGCGTTTCAGTGAACACAGCATCGAAAGTTGAGTGGTTTGGTGAAGTTTAGATTTTGGTCTTCTGAAGTGCAAATCACACTGAAATAAGCGTTTCAGTGAACACAGCATCGAAAGTTGAGTGGTTTGGTGAAGTTTAGATTTTGGTCTTCTGAAGTGCTTATCTCACTGAAATAAACATTTGTGTCAATCCAGGATCGAAAGTTGGGTGGTTTGGTGAAGATGACATTTTGGCCTTCTGATGTGCATATCTGACTTGAAAGAAGCATTTCAGTGAAATCAGCATCAAAAGTGGAGTCGTTGGTGAGGTTGGGATTTTGTTTTAGTGAAGTGCTTATCTCTCTGAAATAAGCACTTCAGTGAACCCAGCATCGAAAGTTGAGTGGTTTGGTGAAGTTTAGATTTTGGTCTTCTGAAGTGCTTCTCTCACGAAAATAAGCATTTGCGTAAATCCAGGATCGAAATTTGGGTGGTTTGATGAAGTTGAGATTTTGACCTTCTGAAGTGCTCAACTGACTGAAAGAAGCATTTCAGTGAAACCAGCATCAAAAGTTGAGTCGTTTGGTGAGGTTGGGAATTTGGCATTCTGAAGTGCTTATCTCGCTGAAATATTCACAGCAGTGAGCCCAGCATCGAAAGATGAGTGTTTTTGTGAAGTTGAGATTTTGGCCTTCTGAAGTGCTTATCTCACTGAAATAAGCATTTGAGTAAATCCAGGATCGAAAGTTGGGTGGTTTGGTGAAGTTGAGATTTTGGCCTTCTGATGTGCATATCTGACTGAAAGAAGCTTTTCAGTGAAATCAGCATCAAAAGTGGAGTCGTTTCGTGAAGTTTAGATTTTGGCCTTCTGAAGTACTTATCTCGTTGAAATAAACACTTCAGTGAACTCAGCATCGAAAGATGTGTGGTTTTGTGAAGTTGTGATTTTGGCCTTCTGAAGTACTTATCTGAATGAAATGCGCTCTTCAGTGAACCCAGCTTCATAAGTTTTATGGTTTGGTGAAGATGTGATTTTGGACTTCTGAAGTGCTTATCTCACTGAAATAAGCAATTCAGTGAACGCAGCAACAAAAGTTGAGTGGTTTGGTGAAGTTTAGATTTTGGTCTTCTGAAGTGCTTATCTCACTGAAATAAGCACTTCAGTGAACCCAGCGTCGAAAGTTGAGTGGTTTGGTGAAGTTTAGATTTTGGTCTTCTGAAGTGCTTATCTCACTGAAATAAACATTTGTGTAAATCCAGGATCGAAAGTTGGGTGGTTTGGTGAAGTTGAGATTTTTGCCTTCTGATGTGCATATCTGATTGAAAGAAGCATTTCAGTAAAATCAGCATCAAAAGTGGAGTCGTTTGGTGAGGTTGGGATATTGGTGTAGTGAAATGCTTATCTCTCTGAAATAAGCACTTCAGTGAATCCAGCATCGAAAGTTGAGTGGTTTGGTGAAGTTTAGATTTTGGTCTTCTGAAGTGCTTCTCTCACTAAAATAAGCATTTGGGTAAATCCAGGATCGAAAGTTGGGTGGTTTGGTGAAGTTTAGATTTTGGCCTTCTGATGTGCATATCTGAATGAAAGAAGCATTTCAGTGAAATCAGCATCAAAAGTTGAGTCGTTTAGTGAAGTTTAGATTTTGGCCTTCTGAAGTGCTTATCTGACTGAAATAAGCAATTCAGTGAAACGAGCATCAAACGTTGAGTCGTTTGGTGAGGTTGGGATTTTGGCATTCTGAAGTGCTGATCTCGCTGAAATAAGCACTTCAGTGAACTGAGCATCGAAAGATGTTTGGTTTTGTGAAGTTGTGATTTTGGCCTTCTGAAGTGCTTATCTGAATGAAATACGCTCTTCAAAGAACCCAGCATCATAAGTTTTTTGGTTTGTTGAAGATGTGATTTTGGACTTCTGAAGTGCTTATCTCACTGAAATAAGCAATTCAGTGAACCCAGCATCATAAGTTTTTTGGTTTGGTGAAGTTTAGATTTTGTTCTTCTGAAGTGCATATCTGACTGAAAGAAGCATTTCAGTGAAATCAGCATCAAAAGTTGAGTCGTTTTGTGAAGTTTAGATTTTGGCCATCTGAAGTGCTTATCTCACTGAAACAAGCACTTCTATGAACGCAGCATCAAAAGTTGATTGGTTTGGTGAAGTTTCGATTTTGGTCTTCTGAAGTGCTTATCTCACTGAAATAAGCACTTCAGTGAACCCAGCGTCGAAAGTTGAGTGGTTTGGTGAAGTTTAGATTTTGGTCTTCTGAAGTGCTTATCTCACTGAAATAAACATTTGTGTAAATCCAGGATCGAAAGTTGGGTGGTTTGGTGAAGTTGAGATTTTTGCCTTCTGATGTGCATATCTGATTGAAAGAAGCATTTCAGTAAAATCAGCATCAAAAGTGGAGTCGTTTGGTGAGGTTGGGATTTTGGCGTAGTGAAATGCTTATCTCTCTGAAATAAGCACTTCAGTGAATCCAGCATCGAAAGTTGAGTGGTTTGGTGAAGTTTAGATTTTGGTCTTCTGAAGTGCTTATCTCACTGAAATAAGCTCTTGGGTAAATCCAGGATCGAAAGTTGGGTGGTTTGGTGAAGTTGAGATTTTGGCCTTCTGATGTGCATATCTGACTGTAAGAAGCATTTCAGTGAAATCAGCATCAAAATTTGAGTCGTTTAGAGAAGTTTAGATTTTGGTATTCTGAAGTGCTTATCTCACTGAAATAAGCACTTCAGTGAAATCAGCATCAAAAGTTGAATGGTTTAGTCAAGTTTTGATTTTGGTCTTCGGAAGTGCTTATCTCGCTGAAATAAGCACTTCAGTGAACTCAGCATCAAAAGATGTGTGGTTTTGTGATGTTGTGATTTTGGCCTTCTGAAGTGCTTATCTGACTGAAATAACCGCTTCAATGAACCCAGCATCGAAAGTTGAGTGTTTTGGTGAAGTTTAGATTTAGGTCTTCTGAAGTACTTATCTCGTTGAAATAAACACTTCAGTGAACTCAGCATCGAAAGATGTGTGGTTTTGTGAAGTTGTGATTTTGGCCTTCTGAAGTACTTATCTGAATGAAATGCGCTCTTCAGTGAACCCAGCTTCATAAGTTTTATGGTTTGGTGAAGATGTGATTTTGGACTTCTGAAGTGCTTATCTCACTGAAATAAGCAATTCAGTGAACGCAGCAACAAAAGTTGAGTGGTTTGGTGAAGTTTAGATTTTGGTCTTCTGAAGTGCTTATCTCACTGAAATAAGCACTTCAGTGAACCCAGCGTCGAAAGTTGAGTGGTTTGGTGAAGTTTAGATTTTGGTCTTCTGAAGTGCTTATCTCACTGAAATAAACATTTGTGTAAATCCAGGATCGAAAGTTGGGTGGTTTGGTGAAGTTGAGATTTTGGCCTTCTGATGTGCATATCTGACTGTAAGAAGCATTTCAGTGAAATCAGCATCAAAATTTGAGTCGTTTAGAGAAGTTTAGATTTTGGTATTCTGAAGTGCTTATCTCACTGAAATAAGCACTTCAGTGAAATCAGCATCAAAAGTTGAATGGTTTAGTGAAGTTTTGATTTTGGTCTTCTGAAGTGCTTATCTCGCTGAAATAAGCACTTCAGTGAACTCAGCATCAAAAGATGTGTGGTTTTGTGATGTTGTGATTTTGGCCTTCTGAAGTGCTTATCTGACTGAAATAACCTCTTCAATGAACCCAGCATCGAAAGTTGAGTGTTTTGGTGAAGTTTAGATTTAGGTCTTCTGAAGTGATTATCTCACTGAAATAAGCATTTGGGTAAATCCAGGATCGAAATTTGGGTGTTTTTGTGGAGTTGAGATTTTGGCCTTCTGAAGTGCTCAACTGACTGAAAGAAACATTTCAGTGAAACCAGCATCAAAAGTTGAGTCGTTTGTTGAGGTTGGGAATTTGGCATTCTGAAGTGCTTATCTCGCTGAAATAAGCACTGCAGTGAGCCCAGCACCGAAAGATGAGTGGTTTTGTGAAGTTGAGATTTAGGCATTCTGAGTTGCTTATGTCACTGAAATAAGCATTTGTGTAAATCCAGGATCGCAAATTGGGTGGTTTTGTGAAGTTTAGATTTTGGCCTTCTGAAGTGCATATCTGTCTGAAAGAAGCATTTCAGTGAAATCAGCATCAAAAGTTGAGTCGTTTTGTGAAGTTTAGATTTTGGCCTTCTGAAGTGCTTATCTCACTGAAATAAGCACTTCTATGAACGCAGCATCAAAAGTTGATTGGTTTGGTGAAGTTTCGATTTTGGTCTTCTGAAGTGCAAATCTCACTGAAATAAGAACTTCAGTGAACCCAGCATCGAAAGTTGCGTGGTTTGGAGAAGTTTCGATTTTGGTCTTCTGAAGTGCTTATCTCTCTGAAATAAACATTTGTGTAAATCCAGGATCGAAAGTTGGGTGGTTTAGTGAAGTTGACATTTTGGCCTTCTGATGTGCATATCTGACTGAAAGAAGCATTTCAGTGAAATCAGCATGAAAAGTGGAGTCGTTTGGTGAGGTTGGGATTTTGGCGTAGTGAAGTGCTTATCTCTCTGAAATAAGCACTTCAGTGAACGCAGCATCGAAAGTTGATTGGTTTGGTGAAGTTTAGATTTTGGTCTTCTGAAGTGCTTCTCTCACTAAAATAAGCATTTGGGTAAATCCAGGATCGAAAGTTGGGTCGTTTGGTGAAGTTTAGATTATGGCTTTCTGATGTGCATATCTGACTGAAAGAAGCATTTCAGTGAAGTCAGCATCAAAAGTTGAGTCGTTTAGTGAAGTTTAGATTTTGGCCTTCTGAAGTGCTTATCTGACTGAAATAAGCAATTCAGTGAAACGAGCATCAAAATTTGAGTCGTTTGGTGAGGTTGGGATTTTGGCATTCTGAAGTGCTGATCTCGCAGAAATAAGCACTTCAGTGAACTGAGCATCGAAAGATGTTTGGTTTTGTGAAGTTGTGATTTTGGCCTTCTGAAGTGCTTATCTGAATGAAATACGCTCTTCAAAGAACCCAGCATCATAAGTTTTTTGGTTTGTTGAAGATGTGATTTTGGACTTCTGAAGTGCTTATCTCACTGAAATAAGCAATTCAGTGAACCCAGCATCATAAGTTTTTTGGTTTGGTGAAGTTTAGATTTTGTTCTTCTGAAGTGCATATCTGACTGAAAGAAGCATTTCAGTGAAATCAGCATCAAAAGTTGAGTCGTTTTGTGAAGTTTAGATTTTGGCCATCTGAAGTGCTTATCTCACTGAAACAAGCACTTCTATGAACGCAGCATCAAAAGTTGATTGGTTTGGTGAAGTTTCGATTTTGGTCTTCTGAAGTGCAAATCACACTGAAATAAGCGTTTCAGTGAACACAGCATCGAAAGTTGAGTGGTTTGGTGAAGTTTAGATTTTGGTCTTCTGAAGTGCAAATCACACTGAAATAAGCGTTTCAGTGAACACAGCATCGAAAGTTGAGTGGTTTGGTGAAGTTGAGATTTTGGCCTTCTGAAGTGCTCAACTGACTGAAAGAAGCATTTCAGTGAAACCAGCATCAAAAGTTGAGTCGTTTGGTGAGGTTGGGAATTTGGCATTCTGAAGTGCTTATCTCGCTGAAATATTCACAGCAGTGAGCCCAGCATCGAAAGATGAGTGTTTTTGTGAAGTTGAGATTTTGGCCTTCTGAAGTGCTTATCTCACTGAAATAAGCATTTGAGTAAATCCAGGATCGAAAGTTGGGTGGTTTGGTGAAGTTGAGATTTTGGCCTTCTGATGTGCATATCTGACTGAAAGAAGCTTTTCAGTGAAATCAGCATCAAAAGTGGAGTCGTTTCGTGAAGTTTAGATTTTGGCCTTCTGAAGTACTTATCTCGTTGAAATAAACACTTCAGTGAACTCAGCATCGAAAGATGTGTGGTTTTGTGAAGTTGTGATTTTGGCCTTCTGAAGTACTTATCTGAATGAAATGCGCTCTTCAGTGAACCCAGCTTCATAAGTTTTATGGTTTGGTGAAGATGTGATTTTGGACTTCTGAAGTGCTTATCTCACTGAAATAAGCAATTCAGTGAACGCAGCAACAAAAGTTGAGTGGTTTGGTGAAGTTTAGATTTTGGTCTTCTGAAGTGCTTATCTCACTGAAATAAGCACTTCAGTGAACCCAGCGTCGAAAGTTGAGTGGTTTGGTGAAGTTTAGATTTTGGTCTTCTGAAGTGCTTATCTCACTGAAATAAACATTTGTGTAAATCCAGGATCGAAAGTTGGGTGGTTTGGTGAAGTTGAGATTTTTGCCTTCTGATGTGCATATCTGATTGAAAGAAGCATTTCAGTAAAATCAGCATCAAAAGTGGAGTCGTTTGGTGAGGTTGGGATATTGGTGTAGTGAAATGCTTATCTCTCTGAAATAAGCACTTCAGTGAATCCAGCATCGAAAGTTGAGTGGTTTGGTGAAGTTTAGATTTTGGTCTTCTGAAGTGCTTCTCTCACTTAAATAAGCATTTGGGTAAATCCAGGATCGAAAGTTGGGTCGTTTGGTGAAGTTTAGATTATGGCTTTCTGATGTGCATATCTGACTGAAAGAAGCATTTCAGTGAAGTCAGCATCAAAAGTTGAGTCGTTTAGTGAAGTTTAGATTTTGGCCTTCTGAAGTGCTTATCTGACTGAAATAAGCAATTCAGTGAAACGAGCATCAAAATTTGAGTCGTTTGGTGAGGTTGGGATTTTGGCATTCTGAAGTGCTGATCTCGCAGAAATAAGCACTTCAGTGAACTGAGCATCGAAAGATGTTTGGTTTTGTGAAGTTGTGATTTTGGCCTTCTGAAGTGCTTATCTGAATGAAATACGCTCTTCAAAGAACCCAGCATCATAAGTTTTTTGGTTTGTTGAAGATGTGATTTTGGACTTCTGAAGTGCTTATCTCACTGAAATAAGCAATTCAGTGAACCCAGCATCATAAGTTTTTTGGTTTGGTGAAGTTTAGATTTTGTTCTTCTGAAGTGCATATCTGACTGAAAGAAGCATTTCAGTGAAATCAGCATCAAAAGTTGAGTCGTTTTGTGAAGTTTAGATTTTGGCCATCTGAAGTGCTTATCTCACTGAAACAAGCACTTCTATGAACGCAGCATCAAAAGTTGATTGGTTTGGTGAAGTTTCGATTTTGGTCTTCTGAAGTGCAAATCACACTGAAATAAGCGTTTCAGTGAACACAGCATCGAAAGTTGGGTGGTTTGGTGAAGTTTAGATTTTGGCCTTCTGATGTGCATATCTGAATGAAAGAAGCATTTCAGTGAAATCAGCATCAAAAGTTGAGTCGTTTAGTGAAGTTTAGATTTTGGCCTTCTGAAGTGCTTATCTGACTGAAATAAGCAATTCAGTGAAACGAGCATCAAACGTTGAGTCGTTTGGTGAGGTTGGGATTTTGGCATTCTGAAGTGCTTATCTCACTGAAATAAGCACTTCAGTGAAATCAGCATCAAAAGTTGAATGGTTTAGTCAAGTTTTGATTTTGGTCTTCTGAAGTGCTTATCTCGCTGAAATAAGCACTTCAGTGAACTCAGCATCAAAAGATGTGTGGTTTTGTGATGTTGTGATTTTGGCCTTCTGAAGTGCTTATCTGACTGAAATAACCTCTTCAATGAACCCAGCATCGAAAGTTGAGTGTTTTGGTGAAGTTTAGATTTAGGTCTTCTGAAGTACTTATCTCGTTGAAATAAACACTTCAGTGAACTCAGCATCGAAAGATGTGTGGTTTTGTGAAGTTGTGATTTTGGCCTTCTGAAGTACTTATCTGAATGAAATGCGCTCTTCAGTGAACCCAGCTTCATAAGTTTTATGGTTTGGTGAAGATGTGATTTTGGACTTCTGAAGTGCTTATCTCACTGAAATAAGCAATTCAGTGAACGCAGCAACAAAAGTTGAGTGGTTTGGTGAAGTTTAGATTTTGGTCTTCTGAAGTGCTTATCTCACTGAAATAAGCACTTCAGTGAACCCAGCGTCGAAAGTTGAGTGGTTTGGTGAAGTTTAGATTTTGGTCTTCTGAAGTGCTTATCTCACTGAAATAAACATTTGTGTAAATCCAGGATCGAAAGTTGGGTGGTTTGGTGAAGTTGAGATTTTTGCCTTCTGATGTGCATATCTGATTGAAAGAAGCATTTCAGTAAAATCAGCATCAAAAGTGGAGTCGTTTGGTGAGGTTGGGATATTGGTGTAGTGAAATGCTTATCTCTCTGAAATAAGCACTTCAGTGAATCCAGCATCGAAAGTTGAGTGGTTTGGTGAAGTTTAGATTTTGGTCTTCTGAAGTGCTTCTCTCACTAAAATAAGCATTTGGGTAAATCCAGGATCGAAAGTTGGGTGGTTTGGTGAAGTTTAGATTTTGGCCTTCTGATGTGCATATCTGAATGAAAGAAGCATTTCAGTGAAATCAGCATCAAAAGTTGAGTCGTTTAGTGAAGTTTAGATTTTGGCCTTCTGAAGTGCTTATCTGACTGAAATAAGCAATTCAGTGAAACGAGCATCAAACGTTGAGTCGTTTGGTGAGGTTGGGATTTTGGCATTCTGAAGTGCTGATCTCGCTGAAATAAGCACTTCAGTGAACTGAGCATCGAAAGATGTTTGGTTTTGTGAAGTTGTGATTTTGGCCTTCTGAAGTGCTTATCTGAATGAAATACGCTCTTCAAAGAACCCAGCATCATAAGTTTTTTGGTTTGTTGAAGATGTGATTTTGGACTTCTGAAGTGCTTATCTCACTGAAATAAGCAATTCAGTGAACCCAGCATCATAAGTTTTTTGGTTTGGTGAAGTTTAGATTTTGTTCTTCTGAAGTGCATATCTGACTGAAAGAAGCATTTCAGTGAAATCAGCATCAAAAGTTGAGTCGTTTTGTGAAGTTTAGATTTTGGCCATCTGAAGTGCTTATCTCACTGAAACAAGCACTTCTATGAACGCAGCATCAAAAGTTGATTGGTTTGGTGAAGTTTCGATTTTGGTCTTCTGAAGTGCTTATCTCACTGAAATAAGCAATTCAGTGAACCCAGCGTCGAAAGTTGAGTGGTTTGGTGAAGTTTAGATTTTGGTCTTCTGAAGTGCTTATCTCACTGAAATAAACATTTGTGTAAATCCAGGATCGAAAGTTGGGTGGTTTGGTGAAGTTGAGATTTTTGCCTTCTGATGTGCATATCTGATTGAAAGAAGCATTTCAGTAAAATCAGCATCAAAAGTGGAGTCGTTTGGTGAGGTTGGGATTTTGGCGTAGTGAAATGCTTATCTCTCTGAAATAAGCACTTCAGTGAATCCAGCATCGAAAGTTGAGTGGTTTGGTGAAGTTTAGATTTTGGTCTTCTGAAGTGCTTATCTCACTGAAATAAGCTCTTGGGTAAATCCAGGATCGAAAGTTGGGTGGTTTGGTGAAGTTGAGATTTTGGCCTTCTGATGTGCATATCTGACTGTAAGAAGCATTTCAGTGAAATCAGCATCAAAATTTGAGTCGTTTAGAGAAGTTTAGATTTTGGTATTCTGATGTGCTTATCTCACTGAAATAAGCACTTCAGTGAAATCAGCATCAAAAGTTGAATGGTTTAGTCAAGTTTTGATTTTGGTCTTCGCAAGTGCTTATCTCGCTGAAATAAGCACTTCAGTGAACTCAGCATCAAAAGATGTGTGGTTTTGTGATGTTGTGATTTTGGCCTTCTGAAGTGCTTATCTGACTGAAATAACCTCTTCAATGAACCCAGCATCGAAAGTTGAGTGTTTTGGTGAAGTTTAGATTTAGGTCTTCTGAAGTACTTATCTCGTTGAAATAAACACTTCAGTGAACTCAGCATCGAAAGATGTGTGGTTTTGTGAAGTTGTGATTTTGGCCTTCTGAAGTACTTATCTGAATGAAATGCGCTCTTCAGTGAACCCAGCTTCATAAGTTTTATGGTTTGGTGAAGATGTGATTTTGGACTTCTGAAGTGCTTATCTCACTGAAATAAGCAATTCAGTGAACGCAGCAACAAAAGTTGAGTGGTTTGGTGAAGTTTAGATTTTGGTCTTCTGAAGTGCTTATCTCACTGAAATAAGCACTTCAGTGAACCCAGCGTCGAAAGTTGAGTGGTTTGGTGAAGTTTAGATTTTGGTCTTCTGAAGTGCTTATCTCACTGAAATAAACATTTGTGTAAATCCAGGATCGAAAGTTGGGTGGTTTGGTGAAGTTGAGATTTTGGCCTTCTGATGTGCATATCTGACTGTAAGAAGCATTTCAGTGAAATCAGCATCAAAATTTGAGTCGTTTAGAGAAGTTTAGATTTTGGTATTCTGAAGTGCTTATCTCACTGAAATAAGCACTTCAGTGAAATCAGCATCAAAAGTTGAATGGTTTAGTGAAGTTTTGATTTTGGTCTTCTGAAGTGCTTATCTCGCTGAAATAAGCACTTCAGTGAACTCAGCATCAAAAGATGTGTGGTTTTGTGATGTTGTGATTTTGGCCTTCTGAAGTGCTTATCTGACTGAAATAACCTCTTCAATGAACCCAGCATCGAAAGTTGAGTGTTTTGGTGAAGTTTAGATTTAGGTCTTCTGAAGTGATTATCTCACTGAAATAAGCATTTGGGTAAATCCAGGATCGAAATTTGGGTGTTTTTGTGGAGTTGAGATTTTGGCCTTCTGAAGTGCTCAACTGACTGAAAGAAACATTTCAGTGAAACCAGCATCAAAAGTTGAGTCGTTTGTTGAGGTTGGGAATTTGGCATTCTGAAGTGCTTATCTCGCTGAAATAAGCACTGCAGTGAGCCCAGCACCGAAAGATGAGTGGTTTTGTGAAGTTGAGATTTAGGCATTCTGAGTTGCTTATGTCACTGAAATAAGCATTTGTGTAAATCCAGGATCGAAAATTGGGTGGTTTGGTGAAGTTTAGATTTTGGCCTTCTGAAGTGCATATCTGTCTGAAAGAAGCATTTCAGTGAAATCAGCATCAAAAGTTGAGTCGTTTTGTGAAGTTTAGATTTTGGCCTTCTGAAGTGCTTATCTCACTGAAATAAGCACTTCTATGAACGCAGCATCAAAAGTTGATTGGTTTGGTGAAGTTTCGATTTTGGTCTTCTGAAGTGCAAATCTCACTGAAATAAGAACTTCAGTGAACCCAGCATCGAAAGTTGCGTGGTTTGGAGAAGTTTAGATTTTGGTCTTCTGAAGTGCTTATCTCTCTGAAATAAACATTTGTGTAAATCCAGGATCGAAAGTTGGGTGGTTTAGTGAAGTTGACATTTTGGCCTTCTGATGTGCATATCTGACTGAAAGAAGCATTTCACTGAAATCAGCATGAAAAGTGGAGTCGTTTGGTGAGGTTGGGATTTTGGCGTAGTGAAGTGCTTATCTCTCTGAAATAAGCACTTCAGTGAACGCAGCATCGAAAGTTGATTGGTTTGGTGAAGTTTAGATTTTGGTCTTCTGAAGTGCTTCTCTCACTAAAATAAGCATTTGGGTAAATCCAGGATCGAAAGTTGGGTCGTTTGGTGAAGTTTAGATTATGGCTTTCTGATGTGCATATCTGACTGAAAGAAGCATTTCAGTGAAGTCAGCATCAAAAGTTGAGTCGTTTAGTGAAGTTTAGATTTTGGCCTTCTGAAGTGCTTATCTGACTGAAATAAGCAATTCAGTGAAACGAGCATCAAAATTTGAGTCGTTTGGTGAGGTTGGGATTTTGGCATTCTGAAGTGCTGATCTCGCAGAAATAAGCACTTCAGTGAACTGAGCATCGAAAGATGTTTGGTTTTGTGAAGTTGTGATTTTGGCCTTCTGAAGTGCTTATCTGAATGAAATACGCACTTCAAAGAACCCAGCATCATAAGTTTTTTGGTTTGTTGAAGATGTGATTTTGGACTTCTGAAGTGCTTATCTCACTGAAATAAGCAATTCAGTGAACCCAGCATCATAAGTTTTTTGGTTTGGTGAAGTTTAGATTTTGTTCTTCTGAAGTGCATATCTGACTGAAAGAAGCATTTCAGTGAAATCAGCATCAAAAGTTGAGTCGTTTTGTGAAGTTTAGATTTTGGCCATCTGAAGTGCTTATCTCACTGAAACAAGCACTTCTATGAACGCAGCATCAAAAGTTGATTGGTTTGGTGAAGTTTCGATTTTGGTCTTCTGAAGTGCAAATCACACTGAAATAAGCGTTTCAGTGAACACAGCATCGAAAGTTGAGTGGTTTGGTGAAGTTTAGATTTTGGTCTTCTGAAGTGCAAATCACACTGAAATAAGCGTTTCAGTGAACACAGCATCGAAAGTTGAGTGGTTTGGTGAAGTTTAGATTTTGGTCTTCTGAAGTGCTTATCTCACTGAAATAAACATTTGTGTCAATCCAGGATCGAAAGTTGGGTGGTTTGGTGAAGATGACATTTTGGCCTTCTGATGTGCATATCTGACTTGAAAGAAGCATTTCAGTGAAATCAGCATCAAAAGTGGAGTCGTTGGTGAGGTTGGGATTTTGTTTTAGTGAAGTGCTTATCTCTCTGAAATAAGCACTTCAGTGAACCCAGCATCGAAAGTTGAGTGGTTTGGTGAAGTTTAGATTTTGGTCTTCTGAAGTGCTTCTCTCACGAAAATAAGCATTTGCGTAAATCCAGGATCGAAATTTGGGTGGTTTGATGAAGTTGAGATTTTGGCCTTCTGAAGTGCTCAACTGACTGAAAGAAGCATTTCAGTGAAACCAGCATCAAAAGTTGAGTCGTTTGGTGAGGTTGGGAATTTGGCATTCTGAAGTGCTTATCTCGCTGAAATATTCACAGCAGTGAGCCCAGCATCGAAAGATGAGTGTTTTTGTGAAGTTGAGATTTTGGCCTTCTGAAGTGCTTATCTCACTGAAATAAGCATTTGAGTAAATCCAGGATCGAAAGTTGGGTGGTTTGGTGAAGTTGAGATTTTGGCCTTCTGATGTGCATATCTGACTGAAAGAAGCTTTTCAGTGAAATCAGCATCAAAAGTGGAGTCGTTTCGTGAAGTTTAGATTTTGGCCTTCTGAAGTACTTATCTCGTTGAAATAAACACTTCAGTGAACTCAGCATCGAAAGATGTGTGGTTTTGTGAAGTTGTGATTTTGGCCTTCTGAAGTACTTATCTGAATGAAATGCGCTCTTCAGTGAACCCAGCTTCATAAGTTTTATGGTTTGGTGAAGATGTGATTTTGGACTTCTGAAGTGCTTATCTCACTGAAATAAGCAATTCAGTGAACGCAGCAACAAAAGTTGAGTGGTTTGGTGAAGTTTAGATTTTGGTCTTCTGAAGTGCTTATCTCACTGAAATAAGCACTTCAGTGAACCCAGCGTCGAAAGTTGAGTGGTTTGGTGAAGTTTAGATTTTGGTCTTCTGAAGTGCTTATCTCACTGAAATAAACATTTGTGTAAATCCAGGATCGAAAGTTGGGTGGTTTGGTGAAGTTGAGATTTTTGCCTTCTGATGTGCATATCTGATTGAAAGAAGCATTTCAGTAAAATCAGCATCAAAAGTGGAGTCGTTTGGTGAGGTTGGGATATTGGTGTAGTGAAATGCTTATCTCTCTGAAATAAGCACTTCAGTGAATCCAGCATCGAAAGTTGAGTGGTTTGGTGAAGTTTAGATTTTGGTCTTCTGAAGTGCTTCTCTCACTAAAATAAGCATTTGGGTAAATCCAGGATCGAAAGTTGGGTGGTTTGGTGAAGTTTAGATTTTGGCCTTCTGATGTGCATATCTGAATGAAAGAAGCATTTCAGTGAAATCAGCATCAAAAGTTGAGTCGTTTAGTGAAGTTTAGATTTTGGCCTTCTGAAGTGCTTATCTGACTGAAATAAGCAATTCAGTGAAACGAGCATCAAACGTTGAGTCGTTTGGTGAGGTTGGGATTTTGGCATTCTGAAGTGCTTATCTCACTGAAATAAGCACTTCAGTGAAATCAGCATCAAAAGTTGAATGGTTTAGTCAAGTTTTGATTTTGGTCTTCTGAAGTGCTTATCTCGCTGAAATAAGCACTTCAGTGAACTCAGCATCAAAAGATGTGTGGTTTTGTGATGTTGTGATTTTGGCCTTCTGAAGTGCTTATCTGACTGAAATAACCTCTTCAATGAACCCAGCATCGAAAGTTGAGTGTTTTGGTGAAGTTTAGATTTAGGTCTTCTGAAGTACTTATCTCGTTGAAATAAACACTTCAGTGAACTCAGCATCGAAAGATGTGTGGTTTTGTGAAGTTGTGATTTTGGCCTTCTGAAGTACTTATCTGAATGAAATGCGCTCTTCAGTGAACCCAGCTTCATAAGTTTTATGGTTTGGTGAAGATGTGATTTTGGACTTCTGAAGTGCTTATCTCACTGAAATAAGCAATTCAGTGAACGCAGCAACAAAAGTTGAGTGGTTTGGTGAAGTTTAGATTTTGGTCTTCTGAAGTGCTTATCTCACTGAAATAAGCACTTCAGTGAACCCAGCGTCGAAAGTTGAGTGGTTTGGTGAAGTTTAGATTTTGGTCTTCTGAAGTGCTTATCTCACTGAAATAAACATTTGTGTAAATCCAGGATCGAAAGTTGGGTGGTTTGGTGAAGTTGAGATTTTTGCCTTCTGATGTGCATATCTGATTGAAAGAAGCATTTCAGTAAAATCAGCATCAAAAGTGGAGTCGTTTGGTGAGGTTGGGATATTGGTGTAGTGAAATGCTTATCTCTCTGAAATAAGCACTTCAGTGAATCCAGCATCGAAAGTTGAGTGGTTTGGTGAAGTTTAGATTTTGGTCTTCTGAAGTGCTTCTCTCACTAAAATAAGCATTTGGGTAAATCCAGGATCGAAAGTTGGGTGGTTTGGTGAAGTTTAGATTTTGGCCTTCTGATGTGCATATCTGAATGAAAGAAGCATTTCAGTGAAATCAGCATCAAAAGTTGAGTCGTTTAGTGAAGTTTAGATTTTGGCCTTCTGAAGTGCTTATCTGACTGAAATAAGCAATTCAGTGAAACGAGCATCAAACGTTGAGTCGTTTGGTGAGGTTGGGATTTTGGCATTCTGAAGTGCTGATCTCGCTGAAATAAGCACTTCAGTGAACTGAGCATCGAAAGATGTTTGGTTTTGTGAAGTTGTGATTTTGGCCTTCTGAAGTGCTTATCTGAATGAAATACGCTCTTCAAAGAACCCAGCATCATAAGTTTTTTGGTTTGTTGAAGATGTGATTTTGGACTTCTGAAGTGCTTATCTCACTGAAATAAGCAATTCAGTGAACCCAGCATCATAAGTTTTTTGGTTTGGTGAAGTTTAGATTTTGTTCTTCTGAAGTGCATATCTGACTGAAAGAAGCATTTCAGTGAAATCAGCATCAAAAGTTGAGTCGTTTTGTGAAGTTTAGATTTTGGCCATCTGAAGTGCTTATCTCACTGAAACAAGCACTTCTATGAACGCAGCATCAAAAGTTGATTGGTTTGGTGAAGTTTCGATTTTGGTCTTCTGAAGTGCTTATCTCACTGAAATAAGCACTTCAGTGAACCCAGCGTCGAAAGTTGAGTGGTTTGGTGAAGTTTAGATTTTGGTCTTCTGAAGTGCTTATCTCACTGAAATAAACATTTGTGTAAATCCAGGATCGAAAGTTGGGTGGTTTGGTGAAGTTGAGATTTTTGCCTTCTGATGTGCATATCTGATTGAAAGAAGCATTTCAGTAAAATCAGCATCAAAAGTGGAGTCGTTTGGTGAGGTTGGGATTTTGGCGTAGTGAAATGCTTATCTCTCTGAAATAAGCACTTCAGTGAATCCAGCATCGAAAGTTGAGTGGTTTGGTGAAGTTTAGATTTTGGTCTTCTGAAGTGCTTATCTCACTGAAATAAGCTCTTGGGTAAATCCAGGATCGAAAGTTGGGTGGTTTGGTGAAGTTGAGATTTTGGCCTTCTGATGTGCATATCTGACTGTAAGAAGCATTTCAGTGAAATCAGCATCAAAATTTGAGTCGTTTAGAGAAGTTTAGATTTTGGTATTCTGAAGTGCTTATCTCACTGAAATAAGCACTTCAGTGAAATCAGCATCAAAAGTTGAATGGTTTAGTGAAGTTTTGATTTTGGTCTTCTGAAGTGCTTATCTCGCTGAAATAAGCACTTCAGTGAACTCAGCATCAAAAGATGTGTGGTTTTGTGATGTTGTGATTTTGGCCTTCTGAAGTGCTTATCTGACTGAAATAACCTCTTCAATGAACCCAGCATCGAAAGTTGAGTGTTTTGGTGAAGTTTAGATTTAGGTCTTCTGAAGTACTTATCTCGTTGAAATAAACACTTCAGTGAACTCAGCATCGAAAGATGTGTGGTTTTGTGAAGTTGTGATTTTGGCCTTCTGAAGTACTTATCTGAATGAAATGCGCTCTTCAGTGAACCCAGCTTCATAAGTTTTATGGTTTGGTGAAGATGTGATTTTGGACTTCTGAAGTGCTTATCTCACTGAAATAAGCAATTCAGTGAACGCAGCAACAAAAGTTGAGTGGTTTGGTGAAGTTTAGATTTTGGTCTTCTGAAGTGCTTATCTCACTGAAATAAGCACTTCAGTGAACCCAGCGTCGAAAGTTGAGTGGTTTGGTGAAGTTTAGATTTTGGTCTTCTGAAGTGCTTATCTCACTGAAATAAACATTTGTGTAAATCCAGGATCGAAAGTTGGGTGGTTTGGTGAAGTTGAGATTTTGGCCTTCTGATGTGCATATCTGACTGTAAGAAGCATTTCAGTGAAATCAGCATCAAAATTTGAGTCGTTTAGAGAAGTTTAGATTTTGGTATTCTGAAGTGCTTATCTCACTGAAATAAGCACTTCAGTGAAATCAGCATCAAAAGTTGAATGGTTTAGTGAAGTTTTGATTTTGGTCTTCTGAAGTGCTTATCTCGCTGAAATAAGCACTTCAGTGAACTCAGCATCAAAAGATGTGTGGTTTTGTGATGTTGTGATTTTGGCCTTCTGAAGTGCTTATCTGACTGAAATAACCTCTTCAATGAACCCAGCATCGAAAGTTGAGTCGTTTAGTGAAGTTTCGATTTTGGTCTTCTGAAGTGCTTATCTCTCTGAAATAAACATTTGTGTAAATCCAGGATCGAAAGTTGGGTGGTTTAGTGAAGTTGACATTTTGGCCTTCTGATGTACATATCTGACTGAAAGAAGCATTTCAGTGAAATCAGCATGAAAAGTGGAGTCGTTTGGTGAGGTTGGGATTTTGGCGTAGTGAAGTGCTTATCTCTCTGAAATAAGCACTTCAGTGAACGCAGCATCGAAAGTTGATTGGTTTGGTGAAGTTTAGATTTTGGTCTTCTGAAGTGCTTCTCTCACTAAAATAAGCATTTGGGTAAATCCAGGATCGAAAGTTGGGTCGTTTGGTGAAGTTTAGATTATGGCTTTCTGATGTGCATATCTGACTGAAAGAAGCATTTCAGTGAAGTCAGCATCAAAAGTTGAGTCGTTTAGTGAAGTTTAGATTTTGGCCTTCTGAAGTGCTTATCTGACTGAAATAAGCAATTCAGTGAAACGAGCATCAAAATTTGAGTCGTTTGGTGAGGTTGGGATTTTGGCATTCTGAAGTGCTGATCTCGCAGAAATAAGCACTTCAGTGAACTGAGCATCGAAAGATGTTTGGTTTTGTGAAGTTGTGATTTTGGCCTTCTGAAGTGCTTATCTGAATGAAATACGCTCTTCAAAGAACCCAGCATCATAAGTTTTTTGGTTTGTTGAAGATGTGATTTTGGACTTCTGAAGTGCTTATCTCACTGAAATAAGCAATTCAGTGAACCCAGCATCATAAGTTTTTTGGTGTGGTGAAGTTTAGATTTTGTTCTTCTGAAGTGCATATCTGACTGAAAGAAGCATTTCAGTGAAATCAGCATCAAAAGTTGAGTCGTTTTGTGAAGTTTAGATTTTGGCCATCTGAAGTGCTTATCTCACTGAAACAAGCACTTCTATGAACGCAGCATCAAAAGTTGATTGGTTTGGTGAAGTTTCGATTTTGGTCTTCTGAAGTGCAAATCACACTGAAATAAGCGTTTCAGTGAACACAGCATCGAAAGTTGAGTGGTTTGGTGAAGTTTAGATTTTGGTCTTCTGAAGTGCAAATCACACTGAAATAAGCGTTTCAGTGAACACAGCATCGAAAGTTGAGTGGTTTGGTGAAGTTTAGATTTTGGTCTTCTGAAGTGCTTATCTCACTGAAATAAACATTTGTGTAAATCCAGGATCGAAAGTTGGGTGGTTTGGTGAAGTTGAGATTTTTGCCTTCTGATGTGCATATCTGATTGAAAGAAGCATTTCAGTAAAATCAGCATCAAAAGTGGAGTCGTTTGGTGAGGTTGGGATTTTGGCGTAGTGAAATGCTTATCTCTCTGAAATAAGCACTTCAGTGAATCCAGCATCGAAAGTTGAGTAGTTTGGTGAAGTTTAGATTTTGGTCTTCTGAAGTGCTTATCTCACTGAAATAAGCTCTTGGGTAAATCCAGGATCGAAAGTTGGGTGGTTTGGTGAAGTTGAGATTTTGGCCTTCTGATGTGCATATCTGACTGTAAGAAGCATTTCAGTGAAATCAGCATCAAAATTTGAGTCGTTTAGAGAAGTTTAGATTTTGGTATTCTGAAGTGCTTATCTCACTGAAATAAGCACTTCAGTGAAATCAGCATCAAAAGTTGAATGGTTTAGTCAAGTTTTGATTTTGGTCTTCTGAAGTGCTTATCTCGCTGAAATAAGCACTTCAGTGAACTCAGCATCAAAAGATGTGTGGTTTTGTGATGTTGTGATTTTGGCCTTCTGAAGTGCTTATCTGACTGAAATAACCTCTTCAATGAACCCAGCATCGAAAGTTGAGTGTTTTGGTGAAGTTTAGATTTAGGTCTTCTGAAGTACTTATCTCGTTGAAATAAACACTTCAGTGAACTCAGCATCGAAAGATGTGTGGTTTTGTGAAGTTGTGATTTTGGACTTCTGAAGTGCTTATCTCACTGAAATAAGCAATTCAGTGAACCCAGCATCATAAGTTTTTTGGTGTGGTGAAGTTTAGATTTTGTTCTTCTGAAGTGCTTATCTCACTGAAATAAGCAATTCAGTGAACGCAGCAACAAAAGTTGAGTGGTTTGGTGAAGTTTAGATTTTGGTCTTCTGAAGTGCTTATCTCACTGAAATAAGCACTTCAGTGAACCCAGCGTCGAAAGTTGAGTGGTTTGGTGAAGTTTAGATTTTGGTCTTCTGAAGTGCTTATCTCACTGAAATAAACATTTGTGTAAATCCAGGATCGAAAGTTGGGTGGTTTGGTGAAGTTGAGATTTTTGCCTTCTGATGTGCATATCTGATTGAAAGAAGCATTTCAGTAAAATCAGCATCAAAAGTGGAGTCGTTTGGTGAGGTTGGGATATTGGTGTAGTGAAATGCTTATCTCTCTGAAATAAGCACTTCAGTGAATCCAGCATCGAAAGTTGAGTGGTTTGGTGAAGTTTAGATTTTGGTCTTCTGAAGTGCTTCTCTCACTAAAATAAGCATTTGGGTAAATCCAGGATCGAAAGTTGGGTGGTTTGGTGAAGTTTAGATTTTGGCCTTCTGATGTGCATATCTGAATGAAAGAAGCATTTCAGTGAAATCAGCATCAAAAGTTGAGTCGTTTAGTGAAGTTTAGATTTTGGCCTTCTGAAGTGCTTATCTGACTGAAATAAGCAATTCAGTGAAACGAGCATCAAAAGTTTTTTGGTGTGGTGAAGTTTAGATTTTGTTCTTCTGAAGTGCTTATCTCACTGAAATAAGCAATTCAGTGAACGCAGCAACAAAAGTTGAGTGGTTTGGTGAAGTTTAGATTTTGGTCTTCTGAAGTGCTTCTCTCACTAAAATAAGCATTTGGGTAAATCCAGGATCGAAAGTTGGGTGGTTTGGTGAAGTTTAGATTTTGGCCTTCTGATGTGCTTATCTCGCTGAAATAAGCACTTCAGTGAACTCAGCATCAAAAGATGTGTGGTTTTGTGATGTTGTGATTTTGGCCTTCTGAAGTGCTTATCTGACTGAAATAACCTCTTCAATGAACCCAGCATCGAAAGTTGAGTGTTTTGGTGAAGTTTAGATTTAGGTCTTCTGAAGTACTTATCTCGTTGAAATAAACACTTCAGTGAACTCAGCATCGAAAGATGTGTGGTTTTGTGA
Organism: Stegostoma tigrinum; assembly: GCF_030684315.1. Classification (NCBI taxonomy): domain Eukaryota; kingdom Metazoa; phylum Chordata; class Chondrichthyes; order Orectolobiformes; family Stegostomatidae; genus Stegostoma; species Stegostoma tigrinum. The sequence goes on from NW_026728293.1 coordinate 92,943, forward strand.
AGTTGTGATTTTGGCCTTCTGAAGTACTTATCTGAATGAAATGCGCTCTTCAGTGAACCCAGCTTCATAAGTTTTATGGTTTGGTGAAGATGTGATTTTGGACTTCTGAAGTGCTTATCTCACTGAAATAAGCAATTCAGTGAACGCAGCAACAAAAGTTGAGTGGTTTGGTGAAGTTTAGATTTTGGTCTTCTGAAGTGCTTATCTCACTGAAATAAGCACTTCAGTGAACCCAGCGTCGAAAGTTGAGTGGTTTGGTGAAGTTTAGATTTTGGTCTTCTGAAGTGCTTATCTCACTGAAATAAACATTTGTGTAAATCCAGGATCGAAAGTTGGGTGGTTTGGTGAAGTTGAGATTTTTGCCTTCTGATGTGCATATCTGATTGAAAGAAGCATTTCAGTAAAATCAGCATCAAAAGTGGAGTCGTTTGGTGAGGTTGGGATATTGGTGTAGTGAAATGCTTATCTCTCTGAAATAAGCACTTCAGTGAATCCAGCATCGAAAGTTGAGTGGTTTGGTGAAGTTTAGATTTTGGTCTTCTGAAGTGCTTCTCTCACTAAAATAAGCATTTGGGTAAATCCAGGATCGAAAGTTGGGTGGTTTGGTGAAGTTTAGATTTTGGCCTTCTGATGTGCATATCTGAATGAAAGAAGCATTTCAGTGAAATCAGCATCAAAAGTTGAGTCGTTTAGTGAAGTTTAGATTTTGGCCTTCTGAAGTGCTTATCTGACTGAAATAAGCAATTCAGTGAAACGAGCATCAAACGTTGAGTCGTTTGGTGAGGTTGGGATTTTGGCATTCTGAAGTGCTGATCTCGCTGAAATAAGCACTTCAGTGAACTGAGCATCGAAAGATGTTTGGTTTTGTGAAGTTGTGATTTTGGCCTTCTGAAGTGCTTATCTGAATGAAATACGCTCTTCAAAGAACCCAGCATCATAAGTTTTTTGGTTTGTTGAAGATGTGATTTTGGACTTCTGAAGTGCTTATCTCACTGAAATAAGCAATTCAGTGAACCCAGCATCATAAGTTTTTTGGTTTGGTGAAGTTTAGATTTTGTTCTTCTGAAGTGCATATCTGACTGAAAGAAGCATTTCAGTGAAATCAGCATCAAAAGTTGAGTCGTTTTGTGAAGTTTAGATTTTGGCCATCTGAAGTGCTTATCTCACTGAAACAAGCACTTCTATGAACGCAGCATCAAAAGTTGATTGGTTTGGTGAAGTTTCGATTTTGGTCTTCTGAAGTGCAAATCACACTGAAATAAGCGTTTCAGTGAACACAGCATCGAAAGTTGAGTGGTTTGGTGAAGTTTAGATTTTGGTCTTCTGAAGTGCAAATCACACTGAAATAAGCGTTTCAGTGAACACAGCATCGAAAGTTGAGTGGTTTGGTGAAGTTTAGATTTTGGTCTTCTGAAGTGCTTATCTCACTGAAATAAACATTTGTGTCAATCCAGGGTCGAAAGTTGGGTGGTTTGGTGAAGATGACATTTTGGCCTTCTGATGTGCATATCTGACTTGAAAGAAGCATTTCAGTGAAATCAGCATCAAAAGTGGAGTCGTTGGTGAGGTTGGGATTTTGTTTTAGTGAAGTGCTTATCTCTCTGAAATAAGCACTTCAGTGAACCCAGCATCGAAAGTTGAGTGGTTTGGTGAAGTTTAGATTTTGGTCTTCTGAAGTGCTTCTCTCACGAAAATAAGCATTTGCGTAAATCCAGGATCGAAATTTGGGTGGTTTGATGAAGTTGAGATTTTGGCCTTCTGAAGTGCTCAACTGACTGAAAGAAGCATTTCAGTGAAACCAGCATCAAAAGTTGAGTCGTTTGGTGAGGTTGGGAATTTGGCATTCTGAAGTGCTTATCTCGCTGAAATATTCACAGCAGTGAGCCCAGCATCGAAAGATGAATGTTTTTGTGAAGTTGAGATTTTGGCCTTCTGAAGTGCTTATCTCACTGAAATAAGCATTTGAGTAAATCCAGGATCGAAAGTTGGGTGGTTTGGTGAAGTTGAGATTTTGGCCTTCTGATGTGCATATCTGACTGAAAGAAGCTTTTCAGTGAAATCAGCATCAAAAGTGGAGTCGTTTCGTGAAGTTTAGATTTTGGCCTTCTGAAGTACTTATCTCGTTGAAATAAACACTTCAGTGAACTCAGCATCGAAAGATGTGTGGTTTTGTGAAGTTGTGATTTTGGCCTTCTGAAGTACTTATCTGAATGAAATGCGCTCTTCAGTGAACCCAGCTTCATAAGTTTTATGGTTTGGTGAAGATGTGATTTTGGACTTCTGAAGTGCTTATCTCACTGAAATAAGCAATTCAGTGAACGCAGCAACAAAAGTTGAGTGGTTTGGTGAAGTTTAGATTTTGGTCTTCTGAAGTGCTTATCTCACTGAAATAAGCACTTCAGTGAACCCAGCGTCGAAAGTTGAGTGGTTTGGTGAAGTTTAGATTTTGGTCTTCTGAAGTGCTTATCTCACTGAAATAAACATTTGTGTAAATCCAGGATCGAAAGTTGGGTGGTTTGGTGAAGTTGAGATTTTTGCCTTCTGATGTGCATATCTGATTGAAAGAAGCATTTCAGTAAAATCAGCATCAAAAGTGGAGTCGTTTGGTGAGGTTGGGATATTGGTGTAGTGAAATGCTTATCTCTCTGAAATAAGCACTTCAGTGAATCCAGCATCGAAAGTTGAGTGGTTTGGTGAAGTTTAGATTTTGGTCTTCTGAAGTGCTTCTCTCACTAAAATAAGCATTTGGGTAAATCCAGGATCGAAAGTTGGGTGGTTTGGTGAAGTTTAGATTTTGGCCTTCTGATGTGCATATCTGAATGAAAGAAGCATTTCAGTGAAATCAGCATCAAAAGTTGAGTCGTTTAGTGAAGTTTAGATTTTGGCCTTCTGAAGTGCTTATCTGACTGAAATAAGCAATTCAGTGAAACGAGCATCAAACGTTGAGTCGTTTGGTGAGGTTGGGATTTTGGCATTCTGAAGTGCTGATCTCGCTGAAATAAGCACTTCAGTGAACTGAGCATCGAAAGATGTTTGGTTTTGTGAAGTTGTGATTTTGGCCTTCTGAAGTGCTTATCTGAATGAAATACGCTCTTCAAAGAACCCAGCATCATAAGTTTTTTGGTTTGTTGAAGATGTGATTTTGGACTTCTGAAGTGCTTATCTCACTGAAATAAGCAATTCAGTGAACCCAGCATCATAAGTTTTTTGGTTTGGTGAAGTTTAGATTTTGTTCTTCTGAAGTGCATATCTGACTGAAAGAAGCATTTCAGTGAAATCAGCATCAAAAGTTGAGTCGTTTTGTGAAGTTTAGATTTTGGCCATCTGAAGTGCTTATCTCACTGAAACAAGCACTTCTATGAACGCAGCATCAAAAGTTGATTGGTTTGGTGAAGTTTCGATTTTGGTCTTCTGAAGTGCAAATCACACTGAAATAATAAGCACTTCAGTGAACCCAGCATCGAAAGTTGAGTGGTTTGGTGAAGTTTAGATTTTGGTCTTCTGAAGTGCTTATCTCACTGAAATAAACATTTGTGTCAATCCAGGATCGAAAGTTGGGTGGTTTGGTGAAGATGACATTTTGGCCTTCTGATGTGCATATCTGACTTGAAAGAAGCATTTCAGTGAAATCAGCATCAAAAGTGGAGTCGTTGGTGAGGTTGGGATTTTGGCGTAGTGAAGTTCTGATCTCTCTGAAATAAGCACTTCAGTGAACGCAGCATCGAAAGTTGAGTGGTTTGGTGAAGTTTAGATTTTGGTCTTCTGAAGTGCTTATCTCACTGAAATAGGCATTTGGGTAAATCCAGGATCGAAAGTTGGGTGGTTTGGTGAAGTTGAGATTTTGGCCTTCTGATGTGCATATCTGACTGTAAGAAGCATTTCAGTGAAATCAGCATCAAAAGTTGAGTCGTTTAGAGAAGTTTAGATTTTGGTATTCTGAAGTGCTTGTCTCACTGAAATAAGCACTTCAGTGAACCCAGCGTCGAAAGTTGAGTGGTTTGGTGAAGTTTAGATTTTGTTCTTCTGAAGTGCTTATCTCACTGAAATAAACATTTGTGTAAATCCAGGATCGAAAGTTGGGTGGTTTGGTGAAGTTGAGATTTTTGCCTTCTGATGTGCATATCTGATTGAAAGAAGCATTTCAGTAAAATCAGCATCAAAAGTGGAGTCGTTTGGTGAGGTTGGGATATTGGTGTAGTGAAATGCTTATCTCTCTGAAATAAGCACTTCAGTGAATCCAGCATCGAAAGTTGAGTGGTTTGGTGAAGTTTAGATTTTGGTCTTCTGAAGTGCTTCTCTCACTTAAATAAGCATTTGGGTAAATCCAGGATCGAAAGTTGGGTCGTTTGGTGAAGTTTAGATTATGGCTTTCTGATGTGCATATCTGACTGAAAGAAGCATTTCAGTGAAGTCAGCATCAAAAGTTGAGTCGTTTAGTGAAGTTTAGATTTTGGCCTTCTGAAGTGCTTATCTGACTGAAATAAGCAATTCAGTGAAACGAGCATCAAAATTTGAGTCGTTTGGTGAGGTTGGGATTTTGGCATTCTGAAGTGCTGATCTCGCAGAAATAAGCACTTCAGTGAACTGAGCATCGAAAGATGTTTGGTTTTGTGAAGTTGTGATTTTGGCCTTCTGAAGTGCTTATCTGAATGAAATACGCTCTTCAAAGAACCCAGCATCATAAGTTTTTTGGTTTGTTGAAGATGTGATTTTGGACTTCTGAAGTGCTTATCTCACTGAAATAAGCAATTCAGTGAACCCAGCATCATAAGTTTTTTGGTTTGGTGAAGTTTAGATTTTGTTCTTCTGAAGTGCATATCTGACTGAAAGAAGCATTTCAGTGAAATCAGCATCAAAAGTTGAGTCGTTTTGTGAAGTTTAGATTTTGGCCATCTGAAGTGCTTATCTCACTGAAACAAGCACTTCTATGAACGCAGCATCAAAAGTTGATTGGTTTGGTGAAGTTTCGATTTTGGTCTTCTGAAGTGCAAATCACACTGAAATAATAAGCACTTCAGTGAACCCAGCATCGAAAGTTGAGTGGTTTGGTGAAGTTTAGATTTTGGTCTTCTGAAGTGCTTATCTCACTGAAATAAACATTTGTGTCAATCCAGGATCGAAAGTTGGGTGGTTTGGTGAAGATGACATTTTGGCCTTCTGATGTGCATATCTGACTTGAAAGAAGCATTTCAGTGAAATCAGCATCAAAAGTGGAGTCGTTGGTGAGGTTGGGATTTTGGCGTAGTGAAGTTCTGATCTCTCTGAAATAAGCACTTCAGTGAACGCAGCATCGAAAGTTGAGCGGTTTGGTGAAGTTTAGATTTTGGTCTTCTGAAGTGCTTATCTCACTGAAATAAGCATTTGGGTAAATCCAGGATCGAAATTTGGGTGGTTTGGTGAAGTTGAGATTTTGGCCTTCTGATGTGCATATCTGACTGTAAGAAGCATTTCAGTGAAATCAGCATCAAAAGTTGAGTCGTTTAGAGAAGTTTAGATTTTGGTATTCTGAAGTGCTTATCTCACTGAAATAAGCACTTCAGTGAAATCAGCAACAAAAGTTGAATGGTTTAGTGAAGTTTTGATTTTGGTCTTCTGAAGTGCTTATCTCGCTGAAATAAGCACTTCAGTGAACTCAGCATCAAAAGATGTGTGGTTTTGTGATGTTGTGATTTTGGCCTTCTGAAGTGCTTATCTGACTGAAATAACCTCTTCAATGAACCCAGCATCGAAAGTTGAGTGTTTTGGTGAAGTTTAGATTTAGGTCTTCTGAAGTGATTATCTCACTGAAATAAGCATTTGGGTAAATCCAGGATCGAAATTTGGGTGTTTTTGTGAAGTTGAGATTTTGGCCTTCTGAAGTGCTCAACTGACTGAAAGAAGCATTTCAGTGAAACCAGCATCAAAAGTTGAGTCGTTTGTTGAGGTTGGGAATTTGGCATTCTGAAGTGCTTAACTCGCTGAAATAAGCACTGCAGTGAGCCCAGCATCGAAAGATGAGTGGTTTTGTGAAGTTGAGATTTAGGCATTCTGAGTTGCTTATGTCAATGAAATAAGCATTTGTGTAAATCCAGGATCGAAAATTGGGTGGTTTGGTGAAGTTTAGATTTTGGCCTTCTGAAGTGCATATCTGTCTGAAAGAAGCATTTCAGTGAAATCAGCATCAAAAGTTGAGTCGTTTTGTGAAGTTTAGATTTTGGCCTTCTGAAGTGCTTATCTCACTGAAATAAGCACTTCTATGAACGCAGCATCAAAAGTTGATTGGTTTGGTGAAGTTTCGATTTTGGTCTTCTGAAGTGCAAATCTCACTGAAATAAGAACTTCAGTGAACCCAGCATCGAAAGTTGCGTGGTTTGGAGAAGTTTAGATTTTGGTCTTCTGAAGTGCTTATCTCTCTGAAATAAACATTTGTGTAAATCCAGGATCGAAAGTTGGGTGGTTTAGTGAAGTTGACATTTTGGCCTTCTGATCTGCATATCTGACTGAAAGAAGCATTTCAGTGAAATCAGCATGAAAAGTGGAGTCGTTTGGTGAGGTTGGGATTTTGGCGTAGTGAAGTGCTTATCTCTCTGAAAGAAGCACTTCAGTGAACGCAGCATCGAAAGTTGATTGGTTTGGTGAAGTTTAGATTTTGGTCTTCTGAAGTGCTTCTCTCACTAAAATAAGCATTTGGGTAAATCCAGGATCGAAAGTTGGTTCGTTAAGTGAAGTTTAGATTTTTGCCTTCTGAAGTGCTTATCTGACTGAAATAACCTCTTCAGTGAACCCAGCATCGAAAGTTGAGTGGTTTGGTGAAGTTTAGATTTAGGTCTTCTGAAGTGCTTGTCTCACTGAAATAAGCATTTGGGTAAATCCAGGATCGAAATTTGGGTGGTTTTGTGAAGTTGAGATTTTGGCCTTCTGAAGTGCTCAACTGACTGAAAGAAGCATTTCAGTGAAACCAGCATCAAAAGTTGAGTCGTTTGGTCAGGTTGGGAATTTGGCATTCTGAAGTGCTTATCTCGCTGAAATATTCACTGCAGTGAGCCCAGCATCGAAAGATGAGTGTTTTTGTGAAGTTGAGATTTTGGCCTTCTGAAGTGCTTATCTCACTGAAATAAGCATTTGTGTAAATCCAGGATCGAAAATTGGGTGGTTTGGTGAAGTTTAGATTTTGGTCTTCTGAAGTGCTTATCTGACTGAAAGAAGCACTTCAGTGAAACCAGCATCAAAAGTTGAGTTTTTGGTGAAGTTGGGATTTTGGCATTCTGAAGTGCTTCTGTCGCTGAAATAAGCACTTCAGTGAAACCAGCATCAATAGTTGAATGGTTTGGTGAAGTTTGATTTTAGTCTTCTGAAGTGCTTATCTCGTTGAAATAAGCACTTCAGTGAACTCAGCATCAAAAGATGTGTGGTTTTGTGAAGTTTAGATTTTTGCCTTCTGAAGTGCTTATCTGACTGAAATAACCTCTTCAGTGAACCCAGCATCGAAAGTTGAGTGGTTTGGTGAAGTTTAGATTTAGGTCTTCTGAAGTGCAAATCTCACTTAAATAAGCACTTCAGTGAACCCAGCGTCGAAAGTTGAGTGGTTTGGTGAAGTTTAGATTTTGGTCTTCTGAAGTGCTTATCTCACTGAAATAAACATTTGTGTAAATCCAGGATCGAAAGTTGGGTGGTTTGGTGAAGTTGAGATTTTGGCCTTCTGATGTGCATATCTGACTGAAAGAAGCTTTTCAGTGAAATCAGCATCAAAAGTTGAGTCGTTTCGTGAAGTTTAGATTTTGGCCTTCTGAAGTACTTATCTCGTTGAAATAAACACTTCAGTGAACTAAGCATCGAAAGATGTGTGGTTTTGTGAAGTTGTGATTTTGGCCTTCTGAAGTACTTATCTGAATGAAATGCGCTTTTCAGTGAACCCAGCTTCATAAGTTTTATGGTTTGGTGAAGATGTGATTTTGGACTTCTGAAGTGCTTATCTCACTGAAATAAGCAATTCAGTGAACGCAGCAACAAAAGTTGAGTGGTTTGGTGAAGTTTAGATTTTTGTCTTCTGAAGTGCTTATCTCACTGAAATAAGCATTTGGGTAAATCCAGGATCGAAAGTTGGGTGGTTTGGTGAAGTTGAGATTTTGGCCTTCTGATGTGCATATCTGACTGTAAGAAGCATTTCAGTGAAATCAGCATCAAAAGTTGAGTCGTTTAGAGAAGTTTAGATTTTGGTATTCTGAAGTCCTTATCTCACTGAAATAAGCACTTCAGTGAAATCAGCATCAAAAGTTGAATGGTTTAGTGAAGTTTTGATTTTGGTCTTCTGAAGTGCTTATCTCGCTGAAATAAGCACGTCAGTGAACTCAGCATCAAAAGATGTGTGGTTTTGTGATGTTGTGATTTTGGCCTTCTGAAGTGCTTATCTGACTGAAATAACCTCTTCAATGAACCCAGCATCGAAAGTTGAGTGTTTTGGTGAAGTTTAGATTTAGGTCTTCTGAAGTGATTATCTCACTGAAATAAGCATTTGGGTAAATCCAGGATCGAAATTTGGGTGTTTTTGTGAAGTTGAGATTTTGGCCTTCTGAAGTGCATATCTCACTGAAATAAGCAATTCAGTGAACCCAGCATCATAAGTTTTTTGGTTTGGTGAAGTTTAGATTTTGTTCTTCTGAAGTGCATATCTGACTGAAAGAAGCATTTCAGTGAAATCAGCATCAAAAGTTGAGTCGTTTTGTGAAGTTTAGATTTTGGCCATCTGAAGTGCTTATCTCACTGAAACAAGCACTTCTATGAACGCAGCATCAAAAGTTGATTGGTTTGGTGAAGTTTCGATTTTGGTCTTCTGAAGTGCAAATCACACTGAAATAATAAGCACTTCAGTGAACCCAGCATCGAAAGTTGAGTGGTTTGGTGAAGTTTAGATTTTGGTCTTCTGAAGTGCTTATCTCACTGAAATAAGCATTTGAGTAAATCCAGGATCGAAAGTTGGGTGGTTTGGTGAAGTTGAGATTTTGGCCTTCTGATGTGCATATCTGACTGAAAGAAGCTTTTCAGTGAAATCAGCATCAAAAGTGGAGTCGTTTCGTGAAGTTTAGATTTTGGCCTTCTGAAGTACTTATCTCGTTGAAATAAACACTTCAGTGAACTCAGCATCGAAAGATGTGTGGTTTTGTGAAGTTGTGATTTTGGCCTTCTGAAGTACTTATCTGAATGAAATGCGCTCTTCAGTGAACCCAGCTTCATAAGTTTTATGGTTTGGTGAAGATGTGATTTTGGACTTCTGAAGTGCTTATCTCACTGAAATAAGCAATTCAGTGAACGCAGCAACAAAAGTTGAGTGGTTTGGTGAAGTTTAGATTTTGGTCTTCTGAAGTGCTTATCTCACTGAAATAAGCACTTCAGTGAACCCAGCGTCGAAAGTTGAGTGGTTTGGTGAAGTTTAGATTTTGGTCTTCTGAAGTGCTTATCTCACTGAAATAAACATTTGTGTAAATCCAGGATCGAAAGTTGGGTGGTTTGGTGAAGTTGAGATTTTTGCCTTCTGATGTGCATATCTGATTGAAAGAAGCATTTCAGTAAAATCAGCATCAAAAGTGGAGTCGTTTGGTGAGGTTGGGATATTGGTGTAGTGAAATGCTTATCTCTCTGAAATAAGCACTTCAGTGAATCCAGCATCGAAAGTTGAGTGGTTTGGTGAAGTTTAGATTTTGGTCTTCTGAAGTGCTTCTCTCACTAAAATAAGCATTTGGGTAAATCCAGGATCGAAAGTTGGGTGGTTTGGTGAAGTTTAGATTTTGGCCTTCTGATGTGCATATCTGAATGAAAGAAGCATTTCAGTGAAATCAGCATCAAAAGTTGAGTCGTTTAGTGAAGTTTAGATTTTGGCCTTCTGAAGTGCTTATCTGACTGAAATAAGCAATTCAGTGAAACGAGCATCAAACGTTGAGTCGTTTGGTGAGGTTGGGATTTTGGCATTCTGAAGTGCTGATCTCGCTGAAATAAGCACTTCAGTGAACTGAGCATCGAAAGATGTTTGGTTTTGTGAAGTTGTGATTTTGGCCTTCTGAAGTGCTTATCTGAATGAAATACGCTCTTCAAAGAACCCAGCATCATAAGTTTTTTGGTTTGTTGAAGATGTGATTTTGGACTTCTGAAGTGCTTATCTCACTGAAATAAGCAATTCAGTGAACCCAGCATCATAAGTTTTTTGGTTTGGTGAAGTTTAGATTTTGTTCTTCTGAAGTGCATATCTGACTGAAAGAAGCATTTCAGTGAAATCAGCATCAAAAGTTGAGTCGTTTTGTGAAGTTTAGATTTTGGCCATCTGAAGTGCTTATCTCACTGAAACAAGCACTTCTATGAACGCAGCATCAAAAGTTGATTGGTTTGGTGAAGTTTCGATTTTGGTCTTCTGAAGTGCAAATCACACTGAAATAATAAGCACTTCAGTGAACCCAGCATCGAAAGTTGAGTGGTTTGGTGAAGTTTAGATTTTGGTCTTCTGAAGTGCTTATCTCACTGAAATAAACATTTGTGTCAATCCAGGATCGAAAGTTGGGTGGTTTGGTGAAGATGACATTTTGGCCTTCTGATGTGCATATCTGACTTGAAAGAAGCATTTCAGTGAAATCAGCATCAAAAGTGGAGTCGTTGGTGAGGTTGGGATTTTGGCGTAGTGAAGTTCTGATCTCTCTGAAATAAGCACTTCAGTGAACGCAGCATCGAAAGTTGAGCGGTTTGGTGAAGTTTAGATTTTGGTCTTCTGAAGTGCTTATCTCACTGAAATAAGCATTTGGGTAAATCCAGGATCGAAATTTGGGTGGTTTGGTGAAGTTGAGATTTTGGCCTTCTGATGTGCATATCTGACTGTAAGAAGCATTTCAGTGAAATCAGCATCAAAAGTTGAGTCGTTTAGAGAAGTTTAGATTTTGGTATTCTGAAGTGCTTATCTCACTGAAATAAGCACTTCAGTGAAATCAGCAACAAAAGTTGAATGGTTTAGTGAAGTTTTGATTTTGGTCTTCTGAAGTGCTTATCTCGCTGAAATAAGCACTTCAGTGAACTCAGCATCAAAAGATGTGTGGTTTTGTGATGTTGTGATTTTGGCCTTCTGAAGTGCTTATCTGACTGAAATAACCTCTTCAATGAACCCAGCATCGAAAGTTGAGTGTTTTGGTGAAGTTTAGATTTAGGTCTTCTGAAGTGATTATCTCACTGAAATAAGCATTTGGGTAAATCCAGGATCGAAATTTGGGTGTTTTTGTGAAGTTGAGATTTTGGCCTTCTGAAGTGCTCAACTGACTGAAAGAAGCATTTCAGTGAAACCAGCATCAAAAGTTGAGTCGTTTGTTGAGGTTGGGAATTTGGCATTCTGAAGTGCTTAACTCGCTGAAATAAGCACTGCAGTGAGCCCAGCATCGAAAGATGAGTGGTTTTGTGAAGTTGAGATTTAGGCATTCTGAGTTGCTTATGTCAATGAAATAAGCATTTGTGTAAATCCAGGATCGAAAATTGGGTGGTTTGGTGAAGTTTAGATTTTGGCCTTCTGAAGTGCATATCTGTCTGAAAGAAGCATTTCAGTGAAATCAGCATCAAAAGTTGAGTCGTTTTGTGAAGTTTAGATTTTGGCCTTCTGAAGTGCTTATCTCACTGAAATAAGCACTTCTATGAACGCAGCATCAAAAGTTGATTGGTTTGGTGAAGTTTCGATTTTGGTCTTCTGAAGTGCAAATCTCACTGAAATAAGAACTTCAGTGAACCCAGCATCGAAAGTTGCGTGGTTTGGAGAAGTTTAGATTTTGGTCTTCTGAAGTGCTTATCTCTCTGAAATAAACATTTGTGTAAATCCAGGATCGAAAGTTGGGTGGTTTAGTGAAGTTGACATTTTGGCCTTCTGATCTGCATATCTGACTGAAAGAAGCATTTCAGTGAAATCAGCATGAAAAGTGGAGTCGTTTGGTGAGGTTGGGATTTTGGCGTAGTGAAGTGCTTATCTCTCTGAAAGAAGCACTTCAGTGAACGCAGCATCGAAAGTTGATTGGTTTGGTGAAGTTTAGATTTTGGTCTTCTGAAGTGCTTCTCTCACTAAAATAAGCATTTGGGTAAATCCAGGATCGAAAGTTGGTTCGTTAAGTGAAGTTTAGATTTTTGCCTTCTGAAGTGCTTATCTGACTGAAATAACCTCTTCAGTGAACCCAGCATCGAAAGTTGAGTGGTTTGGTGAAGTTTAGATTTAGGTCTTCTGAAGTGCTTGTCTCACTGAAATAAGCATTTGGGTAAATCCAGGATCGAAATTTGGGTGGTTTTGTGAAGTTGAGATTTTGGCCTTCTGAAGTGCTCAACTGACTGAAAGAAGCATTTCAGTGAAACCAGCATCAAAAGTTGAGTCGTTTGGTCAGGTTGGGAATTTGGCATTCTGAAGTGCTTATCTCGCTGAAATATTCACTGCAGTGAGCCCAGCATCGAAAGATGAGTGTTTTTGTGAAGTTGAGATTTTGGCCTTCTGAAGTGCTTATCTCACTGAAATAAGCATTTGTGTAAATCCAGGATCGAAAATTGGGTGGTTTGGTGAAGTTTAGATTTTGGTCTTCTGAAGTGCTTATCTGACTGAAAGAAGCACTTCAGTGAAACCAGCATCAAAAGTTGAGTTTTTGGTGAAGTTGGGATTTTGGCATTCTGAAGTGCTTCTGTCGCTGAAATAAGCACTTCAGTGAAACCAGCATCAATAGTTGAATGGTTTGGTGAAGTTTGATTTTGGTCTTCTGAAGTGCTTATCTCGTTGAAATAAGCACTTCAGTGAACTCAGCATCAAAAGATGTGTGGTTTTGTGAAGTTTAGATTTTTGCCTTCTGAAGTGCTTATCTGACTGAAATAACCTCTTCAGTGAACCCAGCATCGAAAGTTGAGTGGTTTGGTGAAGTTTAGATTTAGGTCTTCTGAAGTGCAAATCTCACTGAAATAAGCACTTCAGTGAACCCAGCGTCGAAAGTTGAGTGGTTTGGTGAAGTTTAGATTTTGGTCTTCTGAAGTGCTTATCTCACTGAAATAAACATTTGTGTAAATCCAGGATCGAAAGTTGGGTGGTTTGGTGAAGTTGAGATTTTGGCCTTCTGATGTGCATATCTGACTGAAAGAAGCTTTTCAGTGAAATCAGCATCAAAAGTTGAGTCGTTTCGTGAAGTTTAGATTTTGGCCTTCTGAAGTACTTATCTCGTTGAAATAAACACTTCAGTGAACTAAGCATCGAAAGATGTGTGGTTTTGTGAAGTTGTGATTTTGGCCTTCTGAAGTACTTATCTGAATGAAATGCGCTTTTCAGTGAACCCAGCTTCATAAGTTTTATGGTTTGGTGAAGATGTGATTTTGGACTTCTGAAGTGCTTATCTCACTGAAATAAGCAATTCAGTGAACGCAGCAACAAAAGTTGAGTGGTTTGGTGAAGTTTAGATTTTTGTCTTCTGAAGTGCTTATCTCACTGAAATAAGCATTTGGGTAAATCCAGGATCGAAAGTTGGGTGGTTTGGTGAAGTTGAGATTTTGGCCTTCTGATGTGCATATCTGACTGTAAGAAGCATTTCAGTGAAATCAGCATCAAAAGTTGAGTCGTTTAGAGAAGTTTAGATTTTGGTATTCTGAAGTCCTTATCTCACTGAAATAAGCACTTCAGTGAAATCAGCATCAAAAGTTGAATGGTTTAGTGAAGTTTTGATTTTGGTCTTCTGAAGTGCTTATCTCGCTGAAATAAGCACGTCAGTGAACTCAGCATCAAAAGATGTGTGGTTTTGTGATGTTGTGATTTTGGCCTTCTGAAGTGCTTATCTGACTGAAATAACCTCTTCAATGAACCCAGCATCGAAAGTTGAGTGTTTTGGTGAAGTTTAGATTTAGGTCTTCTGAAGTGATTATCTCACTGAAATAAGCATTTGGGTAAATCCAGGATCGAAATTTGGGTGTTTTTGTGAAGTTGAGATTTTGGCCTTCTGAAGTGCATATCTCACTGAAATAAGCAATTCAGTGAACCCAGCATCATAAGTTTTTTGGTTTGGTGAAGTTTAGATTTTGTTCTTCTGAAGTGCATATCTGACTGAAAGAAGCATTTCAGTGAAATCAGCATCAAAAGTTGAGTCGTTTTGTGAAGTTTAGATTTTGGCCATCTGAAGTGCTTATCTCACTGAAACAAGCACTTCTATGAACGCAGCATCAAAAGTTGATTGGTTTGGTGAAGTTTCGATTTTGGTCTTCTGAAGTGCAAATCACACTGAAATAAGCGTTTCAGTGAACACAGCATCGAAAGTTGAGTGGTTTGGTGAAGTTTAGATTTTGGTCTTCTGAAGTGCAAATCACACTGAAATAAGCGTTTCAGTGAACACAGCATCGAAAGTTGAGTGGTTTGGTGAAGTTTAGATTTTGGTCTTCTGAAGTGCTTATCTCACTGAAATAAACATTTGTGTCAATCCAGGGTCGAAAGTTGGGTGGTTTGGTGAAGATGACATTTTGGCCTTCTGATGTGCATATCTGACTTGAAAGAAGCATTTCAGTGAAATCAGCATCAAAAGTGGAGTCGTTGGTGAGGTTGGGATTTTGTTTTAGTGAAGTGCTTATCTCTCTGAAATAAGCACTTCAGTGAACCCAGCATCGAAAGTTGAGTGGTTTGGTGAAGTTTAGATTTTGGTCTTCTGAAGTGCTTCTCTCACGAAAATAAGCATTTGCGTAAATCCAGGATCGAAATTTGGGTGGTTTGATGAAGTTGAGATTTTGGCCTTCTGAAGTGCTCAACTGACTGAAAGAAGCATTTCAGTGAAACCAGCATCAAAAGTTGAGTCGTTTGGTGAGGTTGGGAATTTGGCATTCTGAAGTGCTTATCTCGCTGAAATATTCACAGCAGTGAGCCCAGCATCGAAAGATGAGTGTTTTTGTGAAGTTGAGATTTTGGCCTTCTGAAGTGCTTATCTCACTGAAATAAGCATTTGAGTAAATCCAGGATCGAAAGTTGGGTGGTTTGGTGAAGTTGAGATTTTGGCCTTCTGATGTGCATATCTGACTGAAAGAAGCTTTTCAGTGAAATCAGCATCAAAAGTGGAGTCGTTTCGTGAAGTTTAGATTTTGGCCTTCTGAAGTACTTATCTCGTTGAAATAAACACTTCAGTGAACTCAGCATCGAAAGATGTGTGGTTTTGTGAAGTTGTGATTTTGGCCTTCTGAAGTACTTATCTGAATGAAATGCGCTCTTCAGTGAACCCAGCTTCATAAGTTTTATGGTTTGGTGAAGATGTGATTTTGGACTTCTGAAGTGCTTATCTCACTGAAATAAGCAATTCAGTGAACGCAGCAACAAAAGTTGAGTGGTTTGGTGAAGTTTAGATTTTGGTCTTCTGAAGTGCTTATCTCACTGAAATAAGCACTTCAGTGAACCCAGCGTCGAAAGTTGAGTGGTTTGGTGAAGTTTAGATTTTGGTCTTCTGAAGTGCTTATCTCACTGAAATAAACATTTGTGTAAATCCAGGATCGAAAGTTGGGTGGTTTGGTGAAGTTGAGATTTTTGCCTTCTGATGTGCATATCTGATTGAAAGAAGCATTTCAGTAAAATCAGCATCAAAAGTGGAGTCGTTTGGTGAGGTTGGGATATTGGTGTAGTGAAATGCTTATCTCTCTGAAATAAGCACTTCAGTGAATCCAGCATCGAAAGTTGAGTGGTTTGGTGAAGTTTAGATTTTGGTCTTCTGAAGTGCTTCTCTCACTAAAATAAGCATTTGGGTAAATCCAGGATCGAAAGTTGGGTGGTTTGGTGAAGTTTAGATTTTGGCCTTCTGATGTGCATATCTGAATGAAAGAAGCATTTCAGTGAAATCAGCATCAAAAGTTGAGTCGTTTAGTGAAGTTTAGATTTTGGCCTTCTGAAGTGCTTATCTGACTGAAATAAGCAATTCAGTGAAACGAGCATCAAACGTTGAGTCGTTTGGTGAGGTTGGGATTTTGGCATTCTGAAGTGCTGATCTCGCTGAAATAAGCACTTCAGTGAACTGAGCATCGAAAGATGTTTGGTTTTGTGAAGTTGTGATTTTGGCCTTCTGAAGTGCTTATCTGAATGAAATACGCTCTTCAAAGAACCCAGCATCATAAGTTTTTTGGTTTGTTGAAGATGTGATTTTGGACTTCTGAAGTGCTTATCTCACTGAAATAAGCAATTCAGTGAACCCAGCATCATAAGTTTTTTGGTTTGGTGAAGTTTAGATTTTGTTCTTCTGAAGTGCATATCTGACTGAAAGAAGCATTTCAGTGAAATCAGCATCAAAAGTTGAGTCGTTTTGTGAAGTTTAGATTTTGGCCATCTGAAGTGCTTATCTCACTGAAACAAGCACTTCTATGAACGCAGCATCAAAAGTTGATTGGTTTGGTGAAGTTTCGATTTTGGTCTTCTGAAGTGCAAATCACACTGAAATAATAAGCACTTCAGTGAACCCAGCATCGAAAGTTGAGTGGTTTGGTGAAGTTTAGATTTTGGTCTTCTGAAGTGCTTATCTCACTGAAATAAACATTTGTGTCAATCCAGGATCGAAAGTTGGGTGGTTTGGTGAAGATGACATTTTGGCCTTCTGATGTGCATATCTGACTTGAAAGAAGCATTTCAGTGAAATCAGCATCAAAAGTGGAGTCGTTGGTGAGGTTGGGATTTTGGCGTAGTGAAGTTCTGATCTCTCTGAAATAAGCACTTCAGTGAACGCAGCATCGAAAGTTGAGCGGTTTGGTGAAGTTTAGATTTTGGTCTTCTGAAGTGCTTATCTCACTGAAATAAGCATTTGGGTAAATCCAGGATCGAAATTTGGGTGGTTTGGTGAAGTTGAGATTTTGGCCTTCTGATGTGCATATCTGACTGTAAGAAGCATTTCAGTGAAATCAGCATCAAAAGTTGAGTCGTTTAGAGAAGTTTAGATTTTGGTATTCTGAAGTGCTTATCTCACTGAAATAAGCACTTCAGTGAAATCAGCAACAAAAGTTGAATGGTTTAGTGAAGTTTTGATTTTGGTCTTCTGAAGTGCTTATCTCGCTGAAATAAGCACTTCAGTGAACTCAGCATCAAAAGATGTGTGGTTTTGTGATGTTGTGATTTTGGCCTTCTGAAGTGCTTATCTGACTGAAATAACCTCTTCAATGAACCCAGCATCGAAAGTTGAGTGTTTTGGTGAAGTTTAGATTTAGGTCTTCTGAAGTGATTATCTCACTGAAATAAGCATTTGGGTAAATCCAGGATCGAAATTTGGGTGTTTTTGTGAAGTTGAGATTTTGGCCTTCTGAAGTGCTCAACTGACTGAAAGAAGCATTTCAGTGAAACCAGCATCAAAAGTTGAGTCGTTTGTTGAGGTTGGGAATTTGGCATTCTGAAGTGCTTAACTCGCTGAAATAAGCACTGCAGTGAGCCCAGCATCGAAAGATGAGTGGTTTTGTGAAGTTGAGATTTAGGCATTCTGAGTTGCTTATGTCAATGAAATAAGCATTTGTGTAAATCCAGGATCGAAAATTGGGTGGTTTGGTGAAGTTTAGATTTTGGCCTTCTGAAGTGCATATCTGTCTGAAAGAAGCATTTCAGTGAAATCAGCATCAAAAGTTGAGTCGTTTTGTGAAGTTTAGATTTTGGCCTTCTGAAGTGCTTATCTCACTGAAATAAGCACTTCTATGAACGCAGCATCAAAAGTTGATTGGTTTGGTGAAGTTTCGATTTTGGTCTTCTGAAGTGCAAATCTCACTGAAATAAGAACTTCAGTGAACCCAGCATCGAAAGTTGCGTGGTTTGGAGAAGTTTAGATTTTGGTCTTCTGAAGTGCTTATCTCTCTGAAATAAACATTTGTGTAAATCCAGGATCGAAAGTTGGGTGGTTTAGTGAAGTTGACATTTTGGCCTTCTGATCTGCATATCTGACTGAAAGAAGCATTTCAGTGAAATCAGCATGAAAAGTGGAGTCGTTTGGTGAGGTTGGGATTTTGGCGTAGTGAAGTGCTTATCTCTCTGAAAGAAGCACTTCAGTGAACGCAGCATCGAAAGTTGATTGGTTTGGTGAAGTTTAGATTTTGGTCTTCTGAAGTGCTTCTCTCACTAAAATAAGCATTTGGGTAAATCCAGGATCGAAAGTTGGTTCGTTAAGTGAAGTTTAGATTTTTGCCTTCTGAAGTGCTTATCTGACTGAAATAACCTCTTCAGTGAACCCAGCATCGAAAGTTGAGTGGTTTGGTGAAGTTTAGATTTAGGTCTTCTGAAGTGCTTGTCTCACTGAAATAAGCATTTGGGTAAATCCAGGATCGAAATTTGGGTGGTTTTGTGAAGTTGAGATTTTGGCCTTCTGAAGTGCTCAACTGACTGAAAGAAGCATTTCAGTGAAACCAGCATCAAAAGTTGAGTCGTTTGGTCAGGTTGGGAATTTGGCATTCTGAAGTGCTTATCTCGCTGAAATATTCACTGCAGTGAGCCCAGCATCGAAAGATGAGTGTTTTTGTGAAGTTGAGATTTTGGCCTTCTGAAGTGCTTATCTCACTGAAATAAGCATTTGTGTAAATCCAGGATCGAAAATTGGGTGGTTTGGTGAAGTTTAGATTTTGGTCTTCTGAAGTGCTTATCTGACTGAAAGAAGCACTTCAGTGAAACCAGCATCAAAAGTTGAGTTTTTGGTGAAGTTGGGATTTTGGCATTCTGAAGTGCTTCTGTCGCTGAAATAAGCACTTCAGTGAAACCAGCATCAATAGTTGAATGGTTTGGTGAAGTTTGATTTTGGTCTTCTGAAGTGCTTATCTCGTTGAAATAAGCACTTCAGTGAACTCAGCATCAAAAGATGTGTGGTTTTGTGAAGTTTAGATTTTTGCCTTCTGAAGTGCTTATCTGACTGAAATAACCTCTTCAGTGAACCCAGCATCGAAAGTTGAGTGGTTTGGTGAAGTTTAGATTTAGGTCTTCTGAAGTGCAAATCTCACTGAAATAAGCACTTCAGTGAACCCAGCGTCGAAAGTTGAGTGGTTTGGTGAAGTTTAGATTTTGGTCTTCTGAAGTGCTTATCTCACTGAAATAAACATTTGTGTAAATCCAGGATCGAAAGTTGGGTGGTTTGGTGAAGTTGAGATTTTGGCCTTCTGATGTGCATATCTGACTGAAAGAAGCTTTTCAGTGAAATCAGCATCAAAAGTTGAGTCGTTTCGTGAAGTTTAGATTTTGGCCTTCTGAAGTACTTATCTCGTTGAAATAAACACTTCAGTGAACTAAGCATCGAAAGATGTGTGGTTTTGTGAAGTTGTGATTTTGGCCTTCTGAAGTACTTATCTGAATGAAATGCGCTTTTCAGTGAACCCAGCTTCATAAGTTTTATGGTTTGGTGAAGATGTGATTTTGGACTTCTGAAGTGCTTATCTCACTGAAATAAGCAATTCAGTGAACGCAGCAACAAAAGTTGAGTGGTTTGGTGAAGTTTAGATTTTTGTCTTCTGAAGTGCTTATCTCACTGAAATAAGCATTTGGGTAAATCCAGGATCGAAAGTTGGGTGGTTTGGTGAAGTTGAGATTTTGGCCTTCTGATGTGCATATCTGACTGTAAGAAGCATTTCAGTGAAATCAGCATCAAAAGTTGAGTCGTTTAGAGAAGTTTAGATTTTGGTATTCTGAAGTCCTTATCTCACTGAAATAAGCACTTCAGTGAAATCAGCATCAAAAGTTGAATGGTTTAGTGAAGTTTTGATTTTGGTCTTCTGAAGTGCTTATCTCGCTGAAATAAGCACGTCAGTGAACTCAGCATCAAAAGATGTGTGGTTTTGTGATTTTGTGATTTTGGCCTTCTGAAGTGCTTATCTGACTGAAATAACCTCTTCAATGAACCCAGCATCGAAAGTTGAGTGTTTTGGTGAAGTTTAGATTTAGGTCTTCTGAAGTGATTATCTCACTGAAATAAGCATTTGGGTAAATCCAGGATCGAAATTTGGGTGTTTTTGTGAAGTTGAGATTTTGGCCTTCTGAAGTGCATATCTCACTGAAATAAGCAATTCAGTGAACCCAGCATCATAAGTTTTTTGGTTTGGTGAAGTTTAGATTTTGTTCTTCTGAAGTGCATATCTGACTGAAAGAAGCATTTCAGTGAAATCAGCATCAAAAGTTGAGTCGTTTTGTGAAGTTTAGATTTTGGCCATCTGAAGTGCTTATCTCACTGAAACAAGCACTTCTATGAACGCAGCATCAAAAGTTGATTGGTTTGGTGAAGTTTCGATTTTGGTCTTCTGAAGTGCAAATCACACTGAAATAAGCGTTTCAGTGAACACAGCATCGAAAGTTGAGTGGTTTGGTGAAGTTTAGATTTTGGTCTTCTGAAGTGCAAATCACACTGAAATAAGCGTTTCAGTGAACACAGCATCGAAAGTTGAGTGGTTTGGTGAAGTTTAGATTTTGGTCTTCTGAAGTGCTTATCTCACTGAAATAAACGTTTGTGTCAATCCAGGGTCGAAAGTTGGGTGGTTTGGTGAAGATGACATTTTGGCCTTCTGATGTGCATATCTGACTTGAAAGAAGCATTTCAGTGAAATCAGCATCAAAAGTGGAGTCGTTGGTGAGGTTGGGATTTTGTTTTAGTGAAGTGCTTATCTCTCTGAAATAAGCACTTCAGTGAACCCAGCATCGAAAGTTGAGTGGTTTGGTGAAGTTTAGATTTTGGTCTTCTGAAGTGCTTCTCTCACGAAAATAAGCATTTGCGTAAATCCAGGATCGAAATTTGGGTGGTTTGATGAAGTTGAGATTTTGGCCTTCTGAAGTGCTCAACTGACTGAAAGAAGCATTTCAGTGAAACCAGCATCAAAAGTTGAGTCGTTTGGTGAGGTTGGGAATTTGGCATTCTGAAGTGCTTATCTCGCTGAAATATTCACAGCAGTGAGCCCAGCATCGAAAGATGAGTGTTTTTGTGAAGTTGAGATTTTGGCCTTCTGAAGTGCTTATCTCACTGAAATAAGCATTTGTGTAAATCCAGGATCGAAAGTTGGGTGGTTTGGTGAAGTTGAGATTTTGGCCTTCTGATGTGCATATCTGACTGAAAGAAGCTTTTCAGTGAAATCAGCATCAAAAGTGGAGTCGTTTCGTGAAGTTTAGATTTTGACCTTCTGAAGTACTTATCTCGTTGAAATAAACACTTCAGTGAACTCAGCATCGAAAGATGTGTGGTTTTGTGAAGTTGTGATTTTGGCCTTCTGAAGTACTTATCTGAATGAAATGCGCTCTTCAGTGAACCCAGCTTCATAAGTTTTATGGTTTGGTGAAGATGTGATTTTGGACTTCTGAAGTGCTTATCTCACTGAAATAAGCAATTCAGTGAACGCAGCAACAA
This sequence comes from Stegostoma tigrinum, assembly GCF_030684315.1. NCBI lineage: Eukaryota > Metazoa > Chordata > Chondrichthyes > Orectolobiformes > Stegostomatidae > Stegostoma > Stegostoma tigrinum. The sequence goes on from NW_026728293.1 coordinate 114,248, forward strand.
AAGTTGAGTGGTTCGGTGAAGTTTAGATTTTGGTCTTCTGAAGTGCTTATCTCACTGAAATAAGCACTTCAGTGAACCCAGCGTCGAAAGTTGAGTGGTTTGGTGAAGTTTAGATTTTGGTCTTCTGAAGTGCTTATCTCACTGAAATAAACATTTGTGTAAATCCAGGATCGAAAGTTGGGTGGTTTGGTGAAGTTGAGATTTTTGCCTTCTGATGTGCATATCTGATTGAAAGAAGCATTTCAGTAAAATCAGCATCAAAAGTGGAGTCGTTTGGTGAGGTTGGGATTTTGGCGTAGTGAAATGCTTATCTCACTGAAATAAGCACTTCAGTGAATCCAGCATCGAAAGTTGAGTGGTTTGGTGAAGTTTAGATTTTGGTCTTCTGAAGTGCTTATCTCACTGAAATAAGCTCTTGGGTAAATCCAGGATCGAAAGTTGGGTGGTTTGGTGAAGTTGAGATTTTGGCCTTCTGATGTGCATATCTGACTGTAAGAAGCATTTCAGTGAAATCAGCATCAAAATTTGAGTCGTTTAGAGAAGTTTAGATTTTGGTATTCTGAAGTGCTTATCTCACTGAAATAAGCACTTCAGTGAAATCAGCATCAAAAGTTGAATGGTTTAGTGAAGTTTTGATTTTGGTCTTCTGAAGTGCTTATCTCGCTGAAATAAGCACTTCAGTGAACTCAGCATCAAAAGATGTGTGGTTTTGTGATGTTGTGATTTTGGCCTTCTGAAGTGCTTATCTGACTGAAATAACCTCTTCAATGAACCCAGCATCGAAAGTTGAGTGTTTTGGTGAAGTTTAGATTTAGGTCTTCTGAAGTGATTATCTCACTGAAATAAGCATTTGGGTAAATCCAGGATCGAAATTTGGGTGTTTTTGTGGAGTTGAGATTTTGGCCTTCTGAAGTGCTCAACTGACTGAAAGAAACATTTCAGTGAAACCAGCATCAAAAGTTGAGTCGTTTGTTGAGGTTGGGAATTTGGCATTCTGAAGTGCTTATCTCGCTGAAATAAGCACTGCAGTGAGCCCAGCATCGAAAGATGAGTGGTTTTGTGAAGTTGAGATTTAGGCATTCTGAGTTGCTTATGTCACTGAAATAAGCATTTGTGTAAATCCAGGATCGAAAATTGGGTGGTTTGGTGAAGTTTAGATTTTGGCCTTCTGAAGTGCATATCTGTCTGAAAGAAGCATTTCAGTGAAATCAGCATCAAAAGTTGAGTCGTTTTGTGAAGTTTAGATTTTGGCCTTCTGAAGTGCTTATCTCACTGAAATAAGCAATTCAGTGAACGCAGCAACAAAAGTTGAGTGGTTCGGTGAAGTTTAGATTTTGGTCTTCTGAAGTGCTTATCTCACTGAAATAAGCACTTCAGTGAACCCAGCGTCGAAAGTTGAGTGGTTTGGTGAAGTTTAGATTTTGGTCTTCTGAAGTGCTTATCTCACTGAAATAAACATTTGTGTAAATCCAGGATCGAAAGTTGGGTGGTTTGGTGAAGTTGAGATTTTTGCCTTCTGATGTGCATATCTGATTGAAAGAAGCATTTCAGTAAAATCAGCATCAAAAGTGGAGTCGTTTGGTGAGGTTGGGATTTTGGCGTAGTGAAATGCTTATCTCACTGAAATAAGCACTTCAGTGAATCCAGCATCGAAAGTTGAGTGGTTTGGTGAAGTTTAGATTTTGGTCTTCTGAAGTGCTTATCTCACTGAAATAAGCTCTTGGGTAAATCCAGGATCGAAAGTTGGGTGGTTTGGTGAAGTTGAGATTTTGGCCTTCTGATGTGCATATCTGACTGTAAGAAGCATTTCAGTGAAATCAGCATCAAAATTTGAGTCGTTTAGAGAAGTTTAGATTTTGGTATTCTGAAGTGCTTATCTCACTGAAATAAGCACTTCAGTGAAATCAGCATCAAAAGTTGAATGGTTTAGTGAAGTTTTGATTTTGGTCTTCTGAAGTGCTTATCTCGCTGAAATAAGCACTTCAGTGAACTCAGCATCAAAAGATGTGTGGTTTTGTGATGTTGTGATTTTGGCCTTCTGAAGTGCTTATCTGACTGAAATAACCTCTTCAATGAACCCAGCATCGAAAGTTGAGTGTTTTGGTGAAGTTTAGATTTAGGTCTTCTGAAGTGATTATCTCACTGAAATAAGCATTTGGGTAAATCCAGGATCGAAATTTGGGTGTTTTTGTGGAGTTGAGATTTTGGCCTTCTGAAGTGCTCAACTGACTGAAAGAAACATTTCAGTGAAACCAGCATCAAAAGTTGAGTCGTTTGTTGAGGTTGGGAATTTGGCATTCTGAAGTGCTTATCTCGCTGAAATAAGCACTGCAGTGAGCCCAGCATCGAAAGATGAGTGGTTTTGTGAAGTTGAGATTTAGGCATTCTGAGTTGCTTATGTCACTGAAATAAGCATTTGTGTAAATCCAGGATCGAAAATTGGGTGGTTTGGTGAAGTTTAGATTTTGGCCTTCTGAAGTGCATATCTGTCTGAAAGAAGCATTTCAGTGAAATCAGCATCAAAAGTTGAGTCGTTTTGTGAAGTTTAGATTTTGGCCTTCTGAAGTGCTTATCTCACTGAAATAAGCACTTCTATGAACGCAGCATCAAAAGTTGATTGGTTTGGTGAAGTTTCGATTTTGGTCTTCTGAAGTGCAAATCTCACTGAAATAAGAACTTCAGTGAACCCAGCATCGAAAGTTGCGTGGTTTGGAGAAGTTTCGATTTTGGTCTTCTGAAGTGCTTATCTCTCTGAAATAAACATTTGTGTAAATCCAGGATCGAAAGTTGGGTGGTTTAGTGAAGTTGAGATTTTTGCCTTCTGATGTGCATATCTGATTGAAAGAAGCATTTCAGTGAAGTCAGCATCAAAAGTTGAGTCGTTTAGTGAAGTTTAGATTTTGGCCTTCTGAAGTGCTTATCTGACTGAAATAAGCACTTCAGTGAAACCAGCATCAAAAGTTGAATGGTTTGGTGAAGTTTAGATTTTGGTCTTCTGAAGTGCTTATCTCGCTGAAATAAGCACTTCAGTGAACTCAGCATCAAAAGATGTGTGGTTTTGTGAAGTTTAGATTTTTGCCTTCTGAAGTGCTTATCTGACTGAAATAACCTCTTCAGTGAACCCAGCATCGAAAGTTGAGTGGTTTGGTGAAGTTTAGATTTAGGTCTTCTGAAGTGCTTGTCTCACTGAAATAAGCATTTGGGTAAATCCAGGATCGAAATTTGGGTGGTTTTGTGAAGTTGAGATTTTGGCCTTCTGAAGTGCTCAACTGACTGAAAGAAGCATTTCAGTGAAATTTGCATCAAAAGTTGAGTCGTTTGGTGAGGTTGGAATTTGGCATTCTGAAGTGCTTATATCGCTAAAATAAGCACTGCAGTGAGCCCAGCATCGAAAGATGAGTGGTTTTGTGAAGTTGAGATTTAGACCTTCTGAGTTGCTTATTTCACTGAAATAAGCATTTGTGAAAATCCGGGATCGAAAATTGGGTGGTTTGGTGAAGTTTAGATTTTGGCCTTCTGAAGTGCATATCTGACTGAAAGAAGCATTTCAGTGAAATCAGCATCAAAAGTGGAGTCTTTTGGCGAGGTTGGGATATTTGCGTAGTGAAATGCTTATCTCTCTGAAATAAGCACTTCAGTGAACCCAGCATCGAAAGTTGAGTGGTTTTGTGAAGTTTAGATTTTGGTTTTCTGAAGTGCTTCTCTCACTAAAATAAGCATTTGGGTAAATCTAGGATCGAAAGTTGGGTGGTTTGGTGAAGTTTAGATTTTGGCCTTCTGATGTGCATATCTGAATGAAAGAAGCATTTCAGTGAAATCAGCATCAAAAGTTGAGTCGTTTAGTGAAGTTTAGATTTTGGCCTTCTGAAGTGCTTATCTGACTGAAATAAGCAATTCAGTGAAACGAGCATCAAAATTTGAGTCGTTTGGTGAGGTTGGGATTTTGGCATTCTGAAGT